>NW_028139446.1:25830-75614 GCF_965202585.1 Thalia democratica
ATAGCACGTTGAAATAAAACCAGCATTTTAATTGTAGATTTTTATTTTGAAGGAAATAATTTTATCTAAATATTATTGTTACTTACAAATATTATTAAACTTATAAAATTTTCTCGCAAAAAATTCACGTTAACTTTTAATCATATAATATTAGACATATCTCTTGACAGTTTGGGAAATCTAAGTTTTATAATATTGTGACAGTGATTTATAATCAAAAATATTGCAGACCATACATCTAAATTTATAGTGTCATAACCTTTTTTTAAAATTTAATTTTTTTCATAATATAAAAGCAAGTTAAATAAACTTTTTCTACAAATTTAGAAGCCATAAAAAATTCTCACATTTTAGAGTTTATTTTAAACTATAAAATTATAATTATGTTTTTTGTAGTATCAGCGTGTTGTCAGCCTTTATTAAAGTAACATAATTTTTTTGTAAACTTTACTTCTATATGCGTTAAAAGTTGTATTTAAATTTATATAAGACGTAAATTGTTATGTTTGTTGTTGTATACAACGTAATTGATATTTAAGTAACTTGTTTCTTTTAGTTTATCTTATCTTTATAATTAAACGATGTTTTAAATAGTAACACTAACCCAGTAGAAAGTGAATTCGATACCATGCGAAATAAAAAAAAAATTCTTTTTTATCTGAATTTTAATTAATTCTTTTTAATAACATATTTGTAATTTGGGGCAGAGATCAAATTTTAGTTTGAAAACAGCAATAAGAAATTAAAACATTAATCAAAGCTATTGTTTGCATTGAATAAATATTTTGTTGAACAAAAAAAAGTTTGTTTAATTGCTATATAAAAGCATTAAAAAAGGAAAGTTTTATAATATATCAAGCATCTAAACTTTGCAGTGACGTAACAAATAAAAATACATGTAAATTTTTTTATAAAATAAATTTCAAAACAGTTTTTATCAATAGCATATTAAACTTTTACTGGAATCAATCAGTATTAACTATATTAAAAAGGTAAAGTAAGCATATTTTTTGTTAGTAATACGTACGTAAGTTGTATATAATTATTTGGTTATAAAGACAAACTTTGTTATAAGACACATTTGAACTGTTAAATTTTAATTAGTTAATGTACTTAATTATTTAAACAATTATTATTTGATTTTAACATTTAAATAAACACCCGCTATTTTTAGTATTGATAGGTTTAACGTTTAGCCATTAATAAAGAAAAAAACGATAAACTATTATTTAATTGCAACATTTATATAATTAGCTTGAAATTTTTAAGATAGTTTCCGTTTCACAGTTTCATTCTAATAAGTGTTTTATTCTTACAGTTTATGTTTTCTACGGTAAGTTTCTGCAAATTTAGTGTTGAGAAATTAAATTACAATTGATCAAAACTTTGCTTAAAAATTTATACGTTTTAAAGTTTTGTTGACCGTAAAGATTATTTATATATTATAGTTATTGTTTTGACAGTTAAATGGCTAAAAAAAACTGTATTTCCTAAATTCTAAATTCAAAAATATTTTCAGTCATGTTATAGACACCTGCTTTTATAAAGTTATTTAGATGTATTTAAAATACCAAAGTTGAAATCTTTCTTATTTAAATCGTAATGTGAATAAATTTTTTACACAATTTTTTATGCAATTGTAACAACATTGAAGGTGAAATAATTTAAAGTTCTATTAAATAATGATAAACTTTTACTACAATCTGGCTGTATAACGAATTAAAAAAAAAAGAATTTATTGTTATTTTTAGCATAAAATTGCTGTTTTAAACTTTTTAGACAATTTTTAGTTTAACCCGACTATTGGTAGTCTCTAAAAAGAAAAAAATAACTTAAATTTTATAGGTTTGTTTTAAGCTAGTTTGTATTATGGCGTTCGATTTGCTTTTGTCTTTTAATTAAACGAACTCTAATAAAAGTTAATACAAATAGAATATAGTTCAATCATTAGTTCAAAAGCTGCTTAAAAATAGTTTGGAGTTAAACCTCTATTTTGTGATTAGTTTAGCTACTGTAAATTTATGCAAATTTCTTGCTAAAAACTTACAACTTATTCTTTTCTAAGAATTGGCATTTTCTACAGTAATTTGTTTTACCTAAAGTTTGTGGTGACGTAACGATTAAGAAAAAGTAGAAAAATTTTTAAAAACAGAAATAAATTGATGGCTGTTTAAATTATTAGTATTAAATTTGGGTAGTGTTTATTTTGAACTGGTGTAAGGCCAGTACAAAAACTTAAAGTATAAATAAGTTTCAGAATGCTTTAATTACATATGCTGGTCAAGTGTTGAATAACTTACAACTTCGATTTGTATTACCGATATGCGTTTAAGTATGTGATATAACTATTTTGTTATATTTAATTATAACAATAAATATAATTATATAGTCTTTATTTTTACCCAGCTATTAATAGCGTTTTAAATGAAAAGCACTAAATAAGTGATAGCGAAAGCATCTTTAAAGTTTATACTTAAGAATAGGAATGTAAAATTATGTTATGACAAAGTATAAAAAATACTTATGTCCTTTATCAATTTAATTAAGAGTATGTTTGTAAAATTACCCAACTAAGTTAACTTTTGGTTTGTTAATAATTCATAATTTTATAACAGAAGAAATACATTTTTAAAAAGATTTTTGACCTACAAAAATTTTTTAGAAAAAAATATTTGTCAAATAAACATGTTAAAAAATTTGTTTATATAGACTATTTTAATTTTCTTTCGAAAAACATCTGATAATTTGAAATATACGTTTATTAAACAAGAAAAAAAAGTATCGTGCATTAATATTTTCATTATTGCAAAAATATTATTAAAATAGTTTAAAAGCTTTGTTATTTTTTTAAGTCCTATAAAACAAAAAAATAAACATTTCTTTCTCATACAAATGTTAAAGTTAGAGTAATTGTAATTTTCAAAAATAAATTAATTCAGATAATATAAATGATATACATTTTTGACTTTAAAAGTTGACTTTTAAAATTTATACAGCTAATATGCAAGTATATTTTTATTTTAGTAATATGTTTGTTTTAGTTTGTATTACCATTAAAAATATATAACAAATTTAAACAGTGTGATGCAATTAATGCTAATCTCACAGCAGTTGTTAATTAAAAATATTTAAATAATAAATAATAACTTAACTTTGATCGGACAATCGAATTTAATTGAAGTTTAACGTTAAGAAAAATTTATGAGCGAGATACTTGGAAAAAAAATTAGAATTATTCTCAAATATAAATAAAACCTGTACTCACAGTATTAGTTTAAAAGTTTTTATAGTAACATATAAAATTTTTGTTATTAAATAAACTCTATTTAAAATTTCCCTTTTTATCAGGCTAGGCAAGAATCTTTTTTTATTTTATTATTACATTTACTTTAAATAAAAAAATTCATCAACATAAGGCAGCGAAAAAATTTAGATTTTTATATAATAAAAATGTAGACTTAAAATAATTCAAAAGCTTCCGCATCCGTTGAATAATTATTTTTTTACAAAAAAAAAGTATCTTGTGTTCAACTAGTACAAAAAAGCTCTAAATAATAAAAAGTTTTCTCAAAATTGTATCTAAAACTAGCAGTAACGTGATTAACATTAATAACTGATATTTTATAATAAATTAAAAATAAAACTAAGTGATCTTAACAAACAAGTACGTGATATTTTCCCTTCGAAATTTTAACTGGCATAGACCAGTACAACTTTACTATCAAATTAGGAAAAAAAGAAAATTTTAGTTTGTAGCGGTTATAAAGACAAGCTTTAGGTTTAATACCATAACTATTAAAATTTAGATCTGTTAAGGTCTTTGCTTGTTAAAACAATTTAATATACTAATTTAACAATCAAACAAAAACGTGGTTTGTTTTAGCTGGTGATAGGTTTAGAGTTTTGCCTTGACGGTTAACATAAAGGATTTTTTTTCTTTATGGTTGCTTTAATTGTTCTATTAAGAACTCTCTGATATATTGTTTATTAATAGACTTTAACAACTTTTTGTTTTACAACCTTTTAAAACTATTTACACTATAAAAGATTAAATTTTGTTGAAAATAAACATAACGTCGTATGGCTTCTTCTAAGGGCTTAGTTACTTTTTTGATAGTTAGATATGTATTTTTTACTTCAGAATTTTTGAAGTTTTAAAGTGTTTGGAACATTCAATGTAAAGTATTATAAGTCTTTTCAATAAAAAATAACAAGTTCTAGTCGTATGTTCTATAAAAGACAATACTTTCTATAATTTTTTTAAATATTAGGGTTTTTTAAAATTCATTTAACAAAAAATATTGTAAGCTTGGTTGTCTTAGTTAAAATTTAACTTAAGATTATCAAGTTTATATACTTTTTATTAACAACATTATTTTTTTAGTTTTAAAGGTTTTTCATTTTAGTAAAAAATTATTATATAAAACTTTTATACAATCTAACTTTTTGTAAATATAGCAAGTTTTTTAAACTAATTCTATCAATAACATTTGTTTTTATGTAATATAAGAGCTAAAAATTTTATTCACAATATTTAGACCAGTTATTGAAACCAGTTATTTTAAAACAATTAGTTTGTTTACCTATAAAAGCTTTTCAATAAATAAATTGGAACTTCAAACTTTATTTAAAAATAAAAGCTATTTTCATTATTATTTTACATTAAATTTAAAGTCTATATGGTCTTTGTGTTCTTTTTTTTTCCGCTATTTATCAGAAAATTTTAAACAAATAAATTGTACTAAAGTAGTTAAATTTGACCAAACCTTCTTTAACCGAAAAACTTCTTTACTGTTTTAAAATGATACTAAAACTATGTGAAGTACACTTAACTCTTTTTATAAACTGAATCAAAAATTTGTATGTATAGACATAACATAGCTATCAGTATTTTAGTTTTTTTTTCTTCAAGTAAACCTTAAATTAGTTAAACTGATAACTAATACATCTATTAAATCGATTTTAATCAACTAAATAAATAAAATGAGTACTTTAAAAATATCTAAAATTAACCCGAAAAACTTAGAGCATTTTTTTTAGGTAATTTATTTTGGTTATATTCCTTTTAGGAAGTTTCCGCCACATTTTTATACATCTAAAGTTTGTAATGACGTAACTAACAATAAAAAAGTAAGTTTTTTTTATGAAATTAATATAAATTTAATTTCATTGTTAAAAAAAAGTGTACTAACTTAATGAAATAAAAAGTGTTTAACTTTAAGCACTTTTTAAATTTACTTGTTGTTACAATTAAATAATTGTTGACTAAATATAGTTAAAATCTTTAATTATTTTTTTAATAAATTTTACAAATTACAATCAAACAAATTAAAGTATGAATACAATATAATGCATACAACCTTTCCAGCTTAAAACCTTCTTATAGGAGTAAAGTTTTTGTTTTAATGATTTTAATTTGACAATGAGTTTAAACAAATTTCTATCCTAAAAATCACAATATAAATTTGTATAAAATTTTCATATATCTTATGTGTGTAATGACGTAAGGATTATTAGAAAAATTATTTATCTTAAATTTTTTTAAATATAAGAAATCACTGTAACAAAGATTTGGTATTCATATAGTGTAAATGTTTTAACTGGTTGAAAGCCAGTATAAATTTGTTTATACAGGTAGAAAAGCGTTTTTTCGTACTTAATAATAAATATGTATATAATTGTTAATTAACTTATTAATAGAATTAAAATACTTATGTTTTCAAGAACATAACACATTAAATTACCGAATCACATTTAATCTTGTGATAAAACTTATTTGTTTACAAAAAATATGTATATGGTATAAATAAAATTTTAAACACCCTTAAAATGTCAGCAGCTTTAAAACAAATATTTTACAAAATAAACGAGTCAAGTTTTAGAAATCTAAAGTCATTACTTACATTAGTTACACTATAATTAATTTCTTTAGTTTTAATAAGTTTCTTTATTTGAAGTTTAATATTTATATTTACTTTGATTAAATATTGTAACTTTATTCAACTAATTATAAACTATACAGTAGATATATGGCAGTTTTACTCGCAAATTAATAGTGACGTAACAACTATTGAAAATCTAAAAAAATATGTAGAAACTCATATAAAAAAAAGTTTTGAAATCTATTAACTCAACGGTATGACTGGAAATTGTAACTTTAATGTTTAATTTAAAACCAGTTTACAATTCACTTAAGTGTTAGAATAAGATTTCGTAGGACAAAAGCAACATTTTACTTTGTTAAAATTAATAAAAATAGATTTTATACAAATTTAGATTTACTATCGTTTAACTAATTTTACTTAATTGTTCATGTGAAAAATGCAGTTTTAATTCAGCACTTTAGCTCAAAAGGTCCGTAACCTTGAACTTCATACTAAAGTAGCAGGTTACTGTAAAAATGCCTGCGTAATGCAGTTTAAGTAGCTTTAAACCTTTAATAAGTATTATCGAATTTTTTTTAACTTTCTGATAAAACTTTCTTACTCATTTATGAAAACATTAAAGGCAAAATAACTTAATAGTTACTGTAGTCAAATACAATGAAAAAAAAAAGTTTAATAAAATTTAACTAGAACTATTGTTTGTTCAAAAATTAAGTAAGCTCATATTTTTATAATTAAACAAAAATTTAAAAACATTTGGTCGTTTAGCACAAATTAATTTTCACTAAAACCTCTAAACCACTATTAACAATATGCAAATCAAGAAAAAATTATAACTAGTTTTAATTTATTATATAAGGGAAAACAATTTATTTTGCCTAAATTTATATTTACAGTCATCCTATGGATATGGAAAGTACAAAAATATTTAATTTAACAAACATGTATGCCAAATTATAAATTACGTAAATAAAAACTATATATAAAGCTTCCACTAGAAACATAAAAAACATCAGGTTTAAGTATCGCATTAAGTATTTTTTTTAATAAAAAAGTGTTAAAGTGATTTACACAAGTTTTAACAAATAAATTTAAATATTGATAAAAATTTAGCAGGATATTTAGTTTTTTTTAAATAATCAGACTAAAAACAATACCATTTAAGTTAAAGTTGTCTTTACTAAAGTGCAGAATGTAATAAAAGAAAAATTATTTTCGTTCAACTAGTTTTTCAATAGTTTTATCTAAAACTTTTTTGACATGATGTAATAAGTGTACCAATGCCATTATAAGTTTGTTTATTTATAAGCTCTACTTTTTATAACATTACTTGCCAGCCAATAAAGCTTTTTTTATTTAAATATGCTTTCTAGATATAATAAATTTAAATTTATGTGTTTTTAAAACCAGTTTTAATATAATTTATGAATTTTAGTAACGGTAATAAAATGCTTAATACAATATTTGTTAGTAAAAACTTGATAAGAATATTTAATTATATTTAAATACATTTAAGTTTTTCATAGACTTATGATTTTATAATGAAAAGATAACAAAACTGTCATCAGATTTTAATTAACAACATTTACATTTACAAAACATTTATACTAGAGTTTTTCTTGTATGTTAACTAGCCTAAATTATAGTTTTTTCTTTGAAGTATTTTGAAAAAATATTTTTTTATTTATTCAATTTTATTTTATTCATTTTATAAAAAAAACATCAAAATCTAATTTAATTGATTTTATCTTATTAATATTTCACATATATTGTTTTTGACCAAGTTTTTTCTTACGAATATACTACTGTTTAGTAATAAATGATATTAAAACAACGTTGAGTAAGTCGTAGTTTTCTAATAAATAAAATTAAAAGTCTATACAAAGAATACAATAATATTAACTAATATTTTATTGAAAGTATATCTTAAAACTAATTCTTTCGACATTTAAATTTCAATGTGCAAAAATGTAATTAAATGACTTTTGTTTCTTTAAGTTTTCTGTATCTTAAGTTTATAATGACGTAACGAACATTTAAAAACTAATATTTTTTAATAACGATACTAATATAATGTTTTTTTTTTTCATTGATAACACCAACTCTTACTTTTTTATTTAAAACTGGTTAATAGCCATTTTTCCTTTAAAACTACTATAAAGTTTAATGTTACGTAAGTAAAGTTTACATATTTATTAAAATATCAACTATATTTCAGTATAAAAACCTTTTAATCCATTTAATATTTATTAAACTAATATATATGATGTCACTTTTGATCTTCGTAAGTTTCTATATAAAAAATAGAAGTTTTGTTAACCATAGCATGTTACTTTAGTTTAAAAAAAATTACAAACTTAAGGCAAACAAATTTCCAGGTTTAATCTTTTTCACGTTTAATTTATTACTGGTGTCTGCAGTTTTTTATAAGATAAAGGTTCATAAAAAAAATTAGGTCACCGTAGTTATACCGTTATCCTTATAACCAGTATAACTTTTACTATGAAACTAGAATAATTATTTTTTAATGGTTTTTAGTGGTTTTAAAATCAAACTTTTTGTTTATTACCTTAGTTAAATTTCCGAATCTTTCAGTTTTTGAGTTGTAACTATTTATTATTCTCAATTAATTTTTATACAAACTTCAGTTTTTCTTAGTTGTGATAGGCTTAAAACTTAGCTATAAAAAGTAAGACTTTTATATGTAAACACTATTTTTTAAATTTTTAAATAAATAGTTTTATAATTTTTTTTTCTGTAGTAGTAGCTTTAATATTGAAGCTTAAGTGTAAGGCTCTCTAGAAATTAGTTGTAAAAACTCCAATATAGAAGCTTTAATAATACAGCTTGTACTATTATTTTAATTTTTAAAATACTTAAGGCTGAAAAAATGTTCAAATGTTTGTTCTTTACTTAAAAATTAGGTGTCAGCAGC
This sequence comes from Thalia democratica, assembly GCF_965202585.1. Classification (NCBI taxonomy): domain Eukaryota; kingdom Metazoa; phylum Chordata; class Thaliacea; order Salpida; family Salpidae; genus Thalia; species Thalia democratica. The sequence continues at coordinate 34,651 of NW_028139446.1, forward strand.
CTTTCCTTTGTCAATTTAAAGAAACAAAACGAAAATCATTAGATTGTTATTTATAGAAAGAACTATAGTAATCTTATGCTTGTAAAATTAAATTTTACTATATATGCATTAGTACATAAGCATTACATGTTTATACAAAATTAAAAACTTCAGGCACAAATTTGTGTAACAAAATCAATCAAGATTTATTTTTTGATAGTATGACTATATTTTGTACTTAGTTTTTAAAGTATATGGTAGAAGTTTAAACTTAGACTCTTAAATTAAAGTTTGATAATTATTTCTGAACCATTTCTGTTACATTCTCCACTTTTAATATGTTTGTATTAGTGCATTTAAAATAGAACTTTGTTTCGTTTATTAAAATAGTGATCAGAAATATGTGACTTACCATATAGAAGTTAAAGTCAGTTAAAAATAAAACACATTTTAAAAAGTTTTTAAAATGATATATTCTACATAGCCTATCATTACCTAAAACTACTTTTAGTTCAGACTTTGAATTCAAAACTCACTAAATTTAATTAAGATACATTGTTGTATTATAGAAATGTCTTTTCATTTCAATTGTTGTTTTTCCCTAACTTGTTTTGAAGTTTATCATAGTCACTTAACTGCTGTTTTTTTTATTATTTTTGGTTGTTTAAAAGTTAGATGGTAGTTCGAATTTTGTACTGAATTTTTGTAATGCACAATGTTACGTCATACTGTTTTTTTTTAGTATAACTTTTGCATCTATATTTAGCAAAGTGCTTTTTATTTTTAATTTAGCAGGCTTATGATTAAGACGTCTAGTCTTATATAACACGTGTACCAGTATTTTTAAAATCTTAATTTTCTAATAAATTATGTATATATACAGTCTTTGTACTTGGTTATGATTATTGTTTTTAATGTGTTGCCCAATTTTTAAGCTTTATAAAAATAAAAGTTTTACTAATAAGTTTTAAAATCAAAACTAATAAACAGCTATGAAGCAGTTGGTAACATTGAAAATACTTATAGGTTTATAAAAAGTAAATGAATAATTTTATAAGAAAAATACAGTTTTTTATTTTTAAAGAAATAACTTGTAATTAATATTGCCACAGCAAAATATACGATTTTTACGTACAAAATTCACAACTCTTAAAAAGAAATATTACAAAGTTTCTTAAATGTAAAGTTTATATTGACGCACCAACTAAAAACAAAGTAAGACATTATATATAAAACAAAAATATATTAAAACAATCTTAGCGAATAATAGTGGGAAGTTAATTCTTAAATTTAAACTGGTTTAAACCGGTTTTACTATGAAAGCAAGAATAGTCTTTGTAGCGGTTTGTGTTTTGTATCATAACTACTAACATTTTCTAGGTAAGGTTCTTGATTCTTTAAGAAAGTTATTGTTGTTTAAACTTAGTTTTGTAAGCTTGGTGACTGTAGGTTTAATGATCAGTCATAAAACTAAAGAAAAGAAATTATGCAGAACTTTATTTTTAAAGTCAGCCTTTCTTAAATTTAAAAGATTAGTATAATAATTATAAATACATTCTGTTTTTATACTTTAAGCACTTTAGCTAAACCAGGTTTTAGTTTACCTTGTGTTTAATTACCTTTCAAATAGTTTTTATCTAGCTTTTTTTTAAACTTTATGATTAACAAAACTGGACTTTATAAATTAGTACATATAAGAATTACGCCGTATTTTTTTTAAATAGAAATCAAATTACAGCAAAACAATAACAATACATAGTGTAAACTATTTAATTAATTTTGCCTTTCAGAATCAAAATATATGAGTTGACGTATTAAAACACAACACTTTAACAAAAATATGAAAGATCTTCTTACATCTTAAGTTTTATATTGACATGAAGATTAAATTAAATAACATTTTATACATAAAAAAAAATATTATAAATCAATTTTAGCTAAATAATATGTGGAAGCAATTATGAAATTTGAACTAGTGTAAACCAAGAATTTATGCTGAAGTTTTTTTTTTAATTCAGCATTTGTTAATTTTAAAAGATTAATTTAATAACATTAGATATTTTTTCTTTAATTACTTAAGACATAGTTTTTATCTATAGTTTTATAAACTTTTATAATTAATAAAATTTACTTTTTTTCAAATGATAGAAATAAGTATTATAGCGTACTTTCTTTTATACAGAAATTAACATACAACAAAACAAAATCAATACTTAGCTTTGTTTTGACATAAAACTAATTAATTAATTATGCTATGACAAAAGCTAAATATACGATTTTACGAGTAAAAATACAACACTGAAACGAAAAATTTACAATGTTTCTAAGATCTAAAGTTTGTATTGACGTAACGATTAAAATAAAGTAAGGTTTTTTACACAGAATAAAAATATATTAAAGCAATCTTGGTTAATAAATACAGAGAAATCAGTCATAAAGTTTGAACTTGTGATAACTAGTAAAAATTTTACTATAAAAATTATTATTATCATTGTAGCCTGTTGTATTTTCTAATAATATTATATATATTTTAACTAGGTAAGATTAATGATTTTAATGCTAATTACTGTTACTCAGAATTAGTTTTGTAAGCAGGATGGCTCTAGGTTTTTTATGTTAAAAAACTAAATTGCTAGAGTAAGACATAGTTAGTTTGAAATCACTAGACCACAGAAATATCTTGTTTTTATTTTTATTTTTTCTTGAATTTACTATACTCTAAATATTATAGAGCTAATACTATCAATTGAAAGTAAAATTTTGATTGTAACTTTCATGTAAAAACTTAACGCTAGGATGCATTAAATATAATTATCGCAATATTGTCACAGCAAAATATGCGATTTTTACTTACAAAACTCATAAGTCTTAGAAAAAATAATTACAAAGTATTTTAATCTAAAGACTATATTGACGCAAGAACAAAAACAAAGTAAGATGTTTTACATAAAAAAACAATATTTTAAAACAATCTTGGCGAACAATAGTGGGAAGTCTATTTTTTAATTTGAACTGGTTTAAACCGGTATAAATTTTACTACAGAAACAAGAATAGTCTTTTTAGCGGTTTGTGTTTCATATCATAACTACTAAACTTTTATTTAGCTAAGATTCTTTATTCTTAAAAAAAACTTATTGTTATTTAAACTTAACTTTGTAAGCCTGATGGCTTTAGGTTTAATGATCTGTAATTAAACTAAACAAAAGAAATTATGCAGAAGTTTAGTTTTAAAGTCAGCCTTTCTTAAAAAAAGATTAGTATATTAATGCTAGATACATTTTGTTTTCTAATTTAAACAGTTAAGCTAAACCAGGTTTTAATTTAATTTTTGTTTAGTAACCTTTCAGAAAACTTTTTTTTAAATCTTTTCATAAATTAGTAGATATAAGAATTATACCGTATTTTGTTTTGAATAGAAACCAAATTACAGCAGAACAATATCAATACTTAGCATAATTTTCATTTTACATAAAACCATTTTATTAATTTTGCCTTTACAACAGCAAAATAAACTAATTTATGTATAAAACGCAACATTTTAATAGAAATTTAAAAGAACTTCTTTAATCTTAAGTTTTTATTGACGTGACGATTAAATTATAGTAAGATTTTATACATAGAATAAAAATATGATAAAGCAATTTTGGCTAATAAGTATAAAAAAAGGACCGCTCGAGCTTGAACTGGTGTAAACCAGTATAAATTTTACTATGAAAACTACAATTAATTTTTTAGCGTATTGTATTTTGTACTATAATTATTTATATTTTAAAGTACCTTTTTATTAAAAGCTATAACTCACTGTAAATATTTCGCTAGAGTAAAACATAGTTAGTTTGAAAATACTAGATGAAGAAAAGGTCTTTTTTTTTCTTCTTCTTTTCCTTGATATTACTATATATTCTAAATATCATAAAAACTAATACTATGAAGTAAAAGTGAAATTTTGATTGTAACTTTCATGTAAAAACTTAACGCTAGTATGCATCAAATACAATTATTGTAATAAAAAATGCCAAAGGGGTTTCATTAGGTTTTTTTAAGAAAAACAAAATATGGATAAAAAAATTATTTAAGTGTTTAAATAGAACATTTTTTTTTAAGTAAAACAAAATCACTTCCAAAAGTTGTTGATTATTTTAAACATTTATTTTGCAGAATAAAAAACACATATTATGTTAGTTGGTATAATACCTTTTAAAAAATAATATTTTATTACATACATTTAGCTTGTAATAACGTAATTAATATAAAAAATTTATAAGTTTCCACTTAACCAAATATAAATTGACCTACTTTCATCATCTAAATGACCGGTTCTTTTTTAGAAATATTTTCTGGTATAAACCGGTATAAATTGTACTTCTTAACTAGAACAGTTATCTATAAAGGGTGTGTAGCTAACTAACTAAAACTAAGTAAAAAATTAAACTAGGTACACGTTTTAAAGCTTATCAAATGTATCTTTTTATTAACAATAACTTTTGTAGTTGTAAAAATATTTTAAACTATATAAACGTGAACTTTGTTATAAATTATAAAACTTTGTTTTAACTTTATTTGTTCTTATGTTTATATGAGGTATTATTATTTTGTTTATTATTTTTAACTACATTGACCTTTCTGTTGATTAAACCCTATTAAAACAGACTTTTCATAAAAAGTTTTTATGTGTTCACGTTTAATTGGTCAAAATTAAGCTTTGTAAGCTGATGAAATTTATATTAAAATTTATATTAACGATAAAACTTGTTCGTACTTATATTAGTACATTTAAAGCAAAAACATTGTGTTCTTTCTGATAATAGTTAATCTACACTTAATAAAACTTAATCTACACTAAATAAAAAGGCTTTTAAAGTAAACGACCGGAGCTGATAAGAAAAGGTTATTTCGAGCTAAACAGGTTAAGTTTAAAAATATTTATATAACTATAAATTAAAGAAAATCTTAATGGCACTATAAATTAATTACAACTAAATTGAGATCATTTTTATAATTTTTGTCGATTGTATAAATCTTTATAAACCGGTGCAAATTTTATTTTTATGAGGCGAACTAAATTAGATTTAAACTATAATTAAAAATAAATTTTATGTCTCAATTTTATTTTAATATTTGCATTTTAGTGTTTTGAGGACAAATTTTTGTTTTTGTTAGCAAGTATAAACATAATAACTTATAAAAGCTGTTGTTTGCTTTAAACATTTTTTTTAAATTAAAAAAAGAATGTTATGTTAATTTGTATCAATTACTTCAAAAATGATTATTTTAAATTTCATACTTATTAAGCTAGCGCTGACGTAATTAATATTTAAAAATTAGGTTTCTTTCAACTTAGCATAAGTCAATTTATTTTTGACAAATAATTGCCGACTGTAAAATGCAGAAATTTTAACTGGTATAAACCAGTATGAATTATACATCAAAACTATAATAATTCATTCTTTAGAATATATAGCTGACTTATAAAAATTTATTAAAAAAAAATTAAAGTTTGTAAACTTTTTAAAGCTGTTGACTTTTTATTTGAAACTCAAATATATTTTAGTATAATACTTATAAGTTATGTAACTTTGATCTTCATTATAGTTATTTTGTTTTACTGTTGTTCTTATGTTTATATTATCTTAAAGCTGGTTTTATTTAAAAAAAATTAGAATTTTTGTTAGTAAAACTACATTAAGTTATAACTTTAATATAAACTATACAACTATTATACATATACAATAAAACTAACAAATCTGTTTTGTTTTAAGTTTTGTTTTTAGAATACATTTTTGGAACTTAATCTTTCATTTTTTAAGTTAAATTCATACAAAACTCATGTATATAAATCATAAATATTTTCAACAAAAACTTGAATAACATTTAATTTTCTTTGTTTTTAATGACGTAACAATAATAAAAAAACATAATTTACTTTACAATGAAAATAAATAGAAACAAATGTAGCAATCAATAAGTCATTATAATTCGGCATACATTTTGGACTGGTGAAACGCCAGTATAAATATAAAATACCAAAAACAAAACTAAACTTAAATGATGTTGAATTATCTTAATTATCAGCATTCATTAAAAAGTACCGGATTGTTAAAAGTCTTAAGCGAGACTTTTTAAATTATCATACATAATAAAAATATTGTAATATTATTACTCAACAAAAATCAGACTAGTACGACTGTTTACTCACGAGATTCAAATTATTTATGCTAGTTTTTATTTGAACTAATTAGGTTTCTTTTTTCATTTAAACACGTAAACTCGGAACCAGTGCAAACTTAATTTGTTACCAAACTAAATTCATTTGTTATATCTTAATTTTCCTTTAAAATTTCGTAAAACCAAGTTAATACTTTTAGCTAAAAATCAAACACTGGTTTTTAATAACAATTAAAAGTTAAGACTAAATTAAAAGCTGTCGTTTGCATTATTTTTATTTTTATTTTTGTAAAACAATAAAGCATTTTGTGTTCAATTGGTATACAAAAGTTTGAAAGAATAAAAAAAAATCAAAACTCCATGCATCTAAATTTTTCAGTGACGTAATTAACAATAAAAAGTTAAGTTTTCTTATAAACTGAATATAATTTATGGTAATTTATTCAAACAAATACGAGCATTCTAATATTAAAATTTTAACTGGTGCAAATCGGTAAAAAATTATTAAATTTAAAAAAAATCTATTCTTATTGGTATGTAGCAGTTAAAAAAATAGATTTTATACTATTTACCGTAACTATTACAACTTTACTACTTAAGATTTTAGACTGCTAAAGACGTATATTTTTATAACTTCAAAGTTTAGCTTTGTTATAGCTGGTGAAAAGTTGAAGTTACGCCATGAAGGTAAAAAAATCATTTATTCAAAAAATATTTTGCAACATTAACATAACTTATCAGAGTTTTGTAAGGTAGTTTTCGTTTGTTTAAATTCAGAAGTTACTTTATAAAAACATGATTTACAAAAAAAGTATGGTTTAGAAAAAACAAGAGACATTAAATGTTTTAATGAGCAAAAGTTTAATTTAATGCTTTTTAATTAGCTTTAAACTGTTTTTGTTTTACCGATTTTCAAAACTTTTATCGGTGTAATAAATTTACTTTCGTTTAAAATATTTTTAAGTTTTTAAATACTACGTATTATGTTAGTTTAAAGCAAATATTTAAGAGATTAATTAACTATTGATAATTAGATATACATTGAAAACTACACAGTTTTTCAAGCTCAGAAGTTTTAGAGACATTCTGTGTCAAATTATTTTAAGTAGAACAAATGAAAGTGACATGATTTAGTCTTATGTACCATTTAGTTTACCTTATCTAAGTTTATTTTATCTTTTTAAATAAGCGGTTTTATAAATAGAAATATTATCCCAGTAAAAATTTAATTTGATACCATGCAATATATAAATACATTTATTTATACGAATTTTATTTACTTCTTTATATAAACACATTAATAATTAAGGCAGAGATCAAGTTATAATTATAAAACAGCAAAATTAAAACATTACTAAAAGCTGTTGTTTGCATTGGAAAAATGTTGTTGTAAAACAAACAAAAAAGTTTGTGTTTAGCTGGTATGCAATAATGTTAAAAATTAGAAAATTTTATTAAAATTTAAATTATCTAAACTTTGCAGTCACGTAAACAATAACAAAAAGTTAATTTTTCTTAAAAGCTTAATTTAAAAAAAGTAATTTTAGCAAACAAATTGTTTTAAATTAATATTGAAGTTTTATCTAGTATTAACCAGTTTACACTATGTTATAATACAGTAGACTACCACTTAAGTACGCACTTTTTTTGGTACGCACCTCGCCTTAAGTACGCACTTACCTAAAAGGACAAAAAAAAATTTAAATTTTCTTAAACTTGTATTTTTTCTAACGACTTAATCCATAGAGTCATTTTCTGACACTTTCCGTTCATTTTTCTAAATTTCTCTAAATTTTTATAAAATTTCTAAACTTTTTAATTCAAAAACTTTCAGAAAATCTGCAAAAGAAAGGCTAATTTTAATGTTACATAATACTTGACTAGTTAACCACAAAAACTAGTTAAAATGTTTATAAAGTCAAAATAAACATATATAAAGTAGCAACAACAACAAAAAACTAAAGTTAAAAAAAATTAATGAACATGTTATCATTGTGCACTTATACTATAAATGTTTCTACTGTTATTAACTTTCTTACAAAAACAGCCTTGAAACGTTTTTCTTTCAAATAGAAAAAAATTAAACACTTTTTAGCTAATGGAAAATTATAATAAATGTATTAACTAAACTAAACTTAGCTTGACTAGCATTATGTAGAAACTTTTTATAGAAAAAAAAATTCATTTTAAAATCTATTAAAAAATTTTCAGATTAGAAATATGTATCAAATCTTATTTAAAATAAAAAGATTTGTTTATTTGGCTTAATTGTTTGGTGGCTAGTTGTAAGAAAGAAAACAAACAACTAAATTTCATGTTATACTATGTCGTCAAAAAGTACGCACTACTCGTGCTAAGTACGCACTTTTTAGTCGGGTTCAATTTGCGTAATTAATCGATAGTCTACTGTAATAGAATAAATTGTTAGAAAATAAACAATAGAAAAAATTGGTTTGTAGCGGATAAATTCAAGTTTTGTGTTTTATGTTGATACTGCAACATTTTAAATTAATTAAGTAGCTTTTTACCTGATTTTTACCTCCGTCTTTTTAGCTGTTAATAGGTTTAACGTTTAGCCATAAAAAGAAAACTGCTTTTAAGATGTTAATTTACTACAATGTTAACATAACTAACTAGAATTAATTTGTTTAGTCTAGCAATTTTTTTTATTAAGTTTTTTATGCTTCTAATCTATTTTTTTACCGTAAATTTTTGTAAATTTAGTAACAAAAAAGTAAAATTTATTTGATCAAAATATTACTTAAAGATTTATACATTTAAAATTTTCAAAGACGTAACAATTTAAAAATATTAAATCTTTTAAAACTTAAACATATATTGTACCAGCCTTTTAGATATTGCTTTTGATGTACATAGTTATATTTTAAATTGATGAAGTACGGTATTTACTAATTTTTATTTCTATATAAAGTTTCCATTTGTGTTAAAGATACATGATTATATTATTTTGTCTCAATGTATTTAAAATACTTAAATAAAAATCATTAATACTTTATATTTTAAAATTGTACTGTAATTTATAACACTAAAAATATGTTGGTGATATTTATTCTGTAAATAAATTCAGCAGTTTTTTGTAAGTAAAATACCGGGTTTAAAAAACAAAGAAAAACCACCATATTTTTAAAATTTATACTAAAAAAAAACATTTTAGAAAAATAACTTATTCTAAATTGTTTCGAAGTTTAAAACTAAGCTAGCACCAAATTTTATTAATAGTCGATTACTATACATTTACATAAGACAATTAGACTTAATTGTTAAACAAGGTATATTAAATCAAATACCTTAACCTTTTAAAATAAGTAATGCAGCCAAATTTTAGATTAGTCTAATGTAATTATAAAAAATAAAAGTCATTTTCTTATCTAATAACTAATCGAATTTCATAAATAGGTTTATCTTATGCTATCAAAACTACTCAAAATTTTTACTTTAATGTAAAAATATACAAATACAAAAACGATAAATTGAAAAAAAATATTGTAGCTTGACTTTTGTTTTGAGAATAAGACTTTCAAAGTTATTCGATGCCAAATAATAAAACTTCATTTGGTAATTTTAAAACAAAAACTAGCTTCAAATTTTATTATTATAAAGTTTTTGATGACGTAACGATTATTGAAAACCATAATCAACTTAAAAAAATAATAAATTAAAGCGGTTATATTATTAGAATGAAATAGTTATAAAACCATTATTTTGAATAGGTAAACATTCATTATATTATTTGCAAAGCTAATCTATTTTTATAATATTTACTTTTAAATGTATTTACCTTTCGTTCAAGATAACTGTACTTTTTAGTTTATATCATTTTAAAACGCATTTGTGGTACAATTAATTGTGCTTTTATCACATTTGGACAGATAATTAGTTTAAAAAACTATAATTGGGTGTTTGGTAGTCTTTGAAAAGTAACGTTAGAATTATAGTTTTAGCAAAATACCCAAGTTCATCGAACATAAATTTAGTAAGGAACATTATCATTTAATGAAAGTTAAACTAGTATAATGACTTCCTCACTAAATTGATTGAACTTTTGTAAGGTGTTATAAAAATAATTTAACTTTCGGTTATTCCAAATAATACATCTAACCTAGTTCAAAGTTTATTTGTTACAAGGGAAAACAAAAGTCATTTTTTACATTTAAATTTACTTTAAATCTTTATAAAGAAAGGTTTAAGGTTTTTTTTTTGTATAATTTTGTATTCTGAAATCTTTATAGAAAAAATTTTAGTACTTTGAGTTTAATTTTATTTTTTAATTCAAGTTAAAATTAAATTATTATGAATACCTGTCACTTCCATTGAATAAAATTTTTTCTATATAAAAAGGCATGTACAATTTTTTACAATTTTTTTACAAATGTCTTTAAAAATAAAACGTTTTGTAAAAACTTTAGATGACGTAACTAATTTTAAAAAGTGAAAGTTTCTTATAAAACAAATATAAAATAAATAAATCTTTTATTTTAAAAAACTTGCTTTGCGTTTAGATTTTAACTGGTATAAACCAGTATAAGTAAGCTTTTTTGATGAGTATGTGGCGGTTATATAAACAGACTTTATATTTTATACTGTAAATATTGGAATTTATATTTAGTATGACCCTTAATTGTACGTAATCAAACGAGTGCTTAGATTCGCTAGAGGTGACTGTGCTGAAATTTTTAAAACTACAAGATTAAGTTTATTTACTCAACTTATATCAAATTAAATAATTTAACTTTTGCTTGCTTCGCTAAATTAATACTTAATTAATTTGAAAACGTCAGAAAAAAAAAAGTTTTCTTAGGATTTGTTCAAATTTATTTTATTTTTAACCTTGTATCATATTTACATTAGTTTTTAAACTGATTTTTTAACAAGTTTATTCTGATGTACTAAACTACATTCACATTACAAATACAAGAAAACTAATAGATCTATTATAGTTTAAGTTGTTTTTAAAATCTACAACTTTTAAAGTTATTCTCTAATTGTTAAGCCATAAGTATCTATGTAAGTTTCATGCAAAATACAACAACTTTTTTTCAGTAAAAATTTGTCTTTCTAAACGTTTGTAGTGACGTAATTAACAAAATAGAGTTTAACAGTTTAATATAATTCATTAAATGAAAGGGATTTCAAATAATATTTAAGAAATCCCTGTGACATTTTTCTATGTTAAATTGGTTCAAATTAGTCTATATTATTTTTAACTGATAGAAAAATTTTAACAATATGATCTTTTATTATGCAAACGGAGTAAATTATATTTATAAAACTTTATTCGGAATCAATCGAACTGGTTGTAGAACTAATTTATGTCATTAGCTTAGACAGCTGTAGAACACTTGTAAATGATAAACAATGCTTTAAACTTGAATTGTAGTTTGATAAACTTTAACTAGGGTTTTTGGTAAGCCACAATTTGTTGCTTTGCACTAAATATTAAAGAAAAAATAAGTAGCACAGCTAAAGTAAGACAAAATTAGTTTGTCAGGCACTAGATTAAATCAATAATGTTTTAATTTATTGTAAAATTGTTATCCTATCCATAATTTTAATGAAATAAAACTCTACACGATACTGTTTAAGAAACTTGAAGTATTTTTTTGCAGTAAAAGTTTGTTTTACTTCATATGTTCAATATGGTGTTAAAAAATATTAAATTAATTGCTTAAAAATAGTGTAATCAATTACTTGAATCATTATTTTGTTGTTTTTACTAAATTCACATGTTGTGATTAGCTTAAAATATGCTTTATGAGTGTAACTATAACTAAATTTTGTGTATTTAATTGTGCGACGTATTTTAACTTATGAACACATGTTAAATATACTTAAGTATAATTTAATAATTTTTATAAACTATATTTCGAAGATAATGTTTACTGTTCAAAAAATATTGTTTAAATCTAATTAAAGTTGTTAGATGTCTTTTTTGATTGAATGTTGATTTGTAGTTATATACTGACTAATAGATCTTAACTAAACATAGAAAACATATCAGTAATGAGATCAAAACTAATGAGATTTCTTGTATTAATAAACCTTAAATATATAGCTCATAGTTTATTAGGAATGGTGTGGTTATTTATCTTTATCAAATAATAGAAAAAGAAAATTTGTAAAGTTAATGTCTTTAGTTGAACTTAGTTTTTACCTAAATAAAGTGTATAAACTTTTTATCAAACACTTGGCTTTTTATAGTTTTACTTGATGTAATTTTAAAATACTTATGTTACTAATAAACAATTGTTAAGTAGTTGATAACATTAAAACTATGTTGAGTTATACTATTATTGTATATAGTTATAGCTGAATTAAATATTCCTAAGCAATATACAACAAAAGGAATTTAGTACTTAACTTTCATTTTATTTAATATAGATAATACAACAACAATTAATTTTGCTATAAAATGTGCAATTTTTAGGAGTAAACATCTAAAACTTGTGTTGATGTCACGATTTAAATAGATTAAGACTTTTTACCAAAAAAGTATAAGATAAATTAATTTTGGCAAATTAAGAACTACTTTGCGTCTTTTTAATTTGAACTGGTGTAAACCAGTATGATTTTACTTTAAAATAAGAAATCTTTTCATAAAAAAGTTTTAGCCGTTAGTGTTTTCTATCATAACTATCTACTGTACATTTAGGTAAAATTTAGATTCTTATAAAAAGTCACTAATATTCAAACTTTCGTAACTTTGTAAGCTGGATGGTTATAGGTTTTACTTTTATTTATTGAGCAAAACAAAATACTTTTAAACACATATTTTTAGAACAGTATGACTTTCTTATATCAAAAAAATTTATATAATTTATAAGGTAGCTTTTGTTTTATTAGTTTTAAAGTTTTTGCCATACCAAAAGCTTAAAATTAAATTTTTATGAAAAATTATTATGTTTTTAAACCAACAAATGTTTGATGAAAAACTTTTAAATTTACTCTGTGTTTAAATACCTTTCAAATAGTTTTTACTTACAAGTATTTAGAAATTTTATAAATAAAAAAAATCTAATTAATAACCAAGAATATACAGATATTATGGAGTATGTTGTTATTTAAAGTTATTTAAAGCTTAGTTAGTTTTCTTTTAAAATATTTTAAGATAAGCATTAGAATTTATAAGATAGAACAGAATTTCAAGAACTTTTCTCATAAATTTTTATTAAGGTCAATTAAAATAATAAGTTATAAGACAGTACATTATTTCTATATTTAATGTAACGTAAATTACTTAAAAAACAAATTAACAAATACATACTTACATAAATTACTAAACATAAGATTTCAAAACAATATTCCTTTTTTATATCTTAATTTTATTTTAAACCCTTACAAAAATATTTAAGTATTTTTTCAGGTTGAGATCAGATTTTGTGTTGCAAATAAAATAAAAAACGTTATTAAAAGCTGTCACTTACAAAAAGTAATTATTTTTTATATAAGAAAAGCATGTTGTGTTCAATTGTTGTATTAAAACTTAAAAAAAAATAATGTCACTTAAAGTTTCAGGTTTGTAGTTCTAGGTGTAAAGTTTGCAGTGACATAACTAATATTATTTACTAATAATACATTTATAGATTAATTTGAATCTTTAATAATCTATGAATCTTTATTTGTAAAAACGTTCAAATCTAATTTGTGCAAGCAAGAATTCTTTTATATATCTAATCTTAATAAGTTTTTATGAATGTTTTTTTAATTTTGTCACTTGTTTTATTGTCTGTTTTGTTATTTTTGCTTATCGTAGTTAAATTACTGATTAACTATTTATAAATATGTAGGAATGAATTGTGAATGTCTATTTAATTTTGCTCAATTATGCTAACTAGCGTTAATTAGTTGTTCATTGTTATGAAACCTCTAACTATTTATTAACTAAAAATTAAATGTTAAAATTAGTTGCTAACAAAAGTAGTTGATAAGAGTAAGCTAAAATCGATTTTACTTGTTTGTTTGTTTGAATAAAAATGTTTTTGAACGAATCATGTCTTAAATTTGTGTGTAATATATGTAGTCCAAAAAAATTATATATTAAGTAATAACTATTTAATCAAACAGTATTACAAGTTTCTTTACTTTAATAATATTTATTTTACTTAGATGTCGGTAACCATTTGTAAGTAACTAGCCGAATAGAAAATATTTTTGCATCTCACTCAATCTTGAAGATTATACTGCAACTAATAAATGCTTTTGAGACAAAACTGTAAATTTAAACTCGCTTCAAGCTTTACTAGTATTTAAACTAACTAATGTAAATTAATACTTATGAAAAATTTATTATACATAAGCTAATGTAAACTAAATCTAATATATAAATATAGTTTGCTAGCGAAGTTAAAAGTTTTTTTTCATATACACATAGCGAAAGAAAAGTCGCTTTTTTTTCTTCAAATAAAAACAATTTAATAAAAGAGTATAAACACTGATTAATTATAAATTTTGATAATAAACCAATTCAATATATACAAAGTATTTTTTTTTTATTTCAATAAGTGCTTTATGGAAAAAAACATATGGATAAATTCAATTTAAGAAAAACTAACATAAAAACATGAAAATTTATTAAATTTTCAGTGCTTTTAAATCTTTTAAGAAATATTTACTAGTTTTAAAACTTTTATTATTAGAACATTTTTAAAACTGATTTGTTGTTCATCAGACTAGAAATTAAAATAAAAAATTTATAAAATAGACTGTTTTTTAGGTGTAAGTTTGTTTGGAGTGTTTTGAACTATGAAAGGTGATATTAATAAAACTTACAAGTTTTAGTCTTTTACTCTTGATGGCAAAACATTTTATGACTTTTTGAAATGATAAGTTTTGATAACCAAAATCGACTCTTTTAATTAATTTGAACTTAGTTACAACCTACTCGAAGTAAATAATTTTTATAATTATTTAAACTTAATTCTCATATTATTTTATATAATTTAAAAAAGTGAGCTAGTCTTATTGAAACCAGTTATTTTAAAATTATTAGTTTGCTTACTTGTAAGTGTGATTTAGCTTTTTGATAAATAAATTGAAAGTTCCAACTTTGTATAATAATATAAGCTTTTTTCATTAACAGTATATATTACATTAACGTTTATATCGTCTTTATAATCTTTTTTTTTAATTTGCTATACATATCAAAAAGTTTAAAATAAAATAAGTTGTATTTAAGCTGTTTTTTTTGACCAAACTTTCTTCAACATAAAAGCGACTTTATTGTTTTTAATGATACTAAAACTATATGAAGTATATTTTAGACTTTTTATAAATTAATAAAATATTTTTTTAAATAGACATAACATGCAACCAGTAATTTAGTTTTATTTTTCAAGTAAACCTTAAAATTAATTTTACTGATAACGATTCACTTAAATCTATTTTAAAACAACTAAATAAATTAAATTAGTACTTCCAGAAATATTCAAAATTAATCCACAAAACTTAAAGCATTATTTTTAGAGTTAATCTATTTCGATTATATACCTTTTAGAAAGTTTCCACCAAATTTCGATGCATCTAAAGTTTGTAGTGACGTAACTATCAATAAAATAGTAGTTTTTTTTATATTAACATAAATTAAACTAGTTTTGGTAACATTTAACAAGTAAAACTCAACTTTATTTTTAGCTGGCAAAAAGTCAGCATAAACTCAGTTTTTCAACAAGAAAATTTATTTGACTGTCTTATATAATATGTAGATATAATGATGTTGAAGTTATTTTGGTTAAGAAAGTTAACATAACTTAACTAAACAAAGGGCATTTATAATATGAATGCTGTTGCAGTATTTACACGCTTATGAAAGTAATATTGTTTTGGTTTTTTAAATGTTGCTGCAACAGTTAATTCTGGTAAATTAAATCAACTTGTGTGTAACGAAAAGCTTTAACAGTAATATTTGCATATAGTTTACTGCTAAGAAAGGAAATTAGTTAATAATCCATTAGGTTTAAATTTAACACGATTACAATGTATACAAGCTTATTATAATTTTAAAATATGTTTCTGTTTTCTTAGTTATATGTTTTTCCTACTAAAGATTCTTAAGAAAACGTAAAAATTCAACAAAATAAATGTTAAGGTTTAAACAGTGCTTTTATATAACTTTTGAACAAATTTGTATTTACTTAGTGTAATTTTTTTAAATAATAAAACTTTTATGAGTAATGAAATAAAAAAATATAATCAAACAATAGTACTTTAATATTTCTTTACTTTGTATAAAGTAATTAAGTTTTTAGTAGATTTTTTTTTAGAGTTTAAACACATTAGACAATTTTATCGTTTTAGAATTTAAATTATAACATTTTTTTTTTCTCTTTGCAAAGTCTATTATATATTTAAATCAAGTTGATGTGTTCGACTCGATGACTGAGAGGTCTTCTTGTGCATTCAGATCTTTGAACCAAAATTTTATAGCATCTAAATTTTTTCTTGATAATCTTACTAGAATTAAAACAACTTAAACGCTACAATATAAAATATAGAAAGTATTAACTTTGTTGTTGCATAATTTTAAGAGTTTTAAAATTTGCAAGTTAAATAAAAATAACAAGTTTCTGTAATAACATTAAATTTTCGATCAATAATTACCACATAAAACTTTTCTAATTAAGGAGTTTAAATTTTTGCAAACTTATTGCACGATAATCACAAATAGTTTTCAATAATGTGTTATCTAAAAATTTATACTTTTAAGAATTTTAGTGACGTATCAATTATTACGGAACTAGACTAGATTGTTTCGATAAAATAAGATAAAAAGCAAATAGTTTTGATTTTGAGCCAAGTATATATCTTTTTTATTTAGTCTGTTGAAAAACAATTATAATTATACTTTTCAACTAGTACCGCTACATAAGTACCCTATTTTGTGCCTGTATAACTTTAAGTAATTTTTTTTCTAGTTTAAAACTTTATATTAACTATTAATCTTGTTCGTACTATTATGATCACATTTAAAACAAAAATATTATATTGTTTCTGATAACAGTTAATCTACACTTAATAAAAGCGTTTTTTAAAGTAAAATAACGGAACTGATAAGAAAAAGTTTTTTGCAAGCCATGCCGAAAAGGTTATGTTTAAAATTATCAATATAACTAAAAATTGATTAAAATCTGAATGGCACTATAAATTACTTACAATTAAGTTGAGATCATTTTTGTAAGTTTTTTTCAATTGTATAAATCTTTTTTAATCCGGTGCAAAATTTATTCGTCATAAGATAAATATGTTTTATATTTTAAATATACTTTACGAACTTTTTATGTCTTAGTTTTATTTTAATATTTGCATTTTAGTGTTTTGAAGTCAAATTTTTGTTTTTGTTAGCAATTAAAAATATATTAACTTCTAATAGCTGTTATTTTCTTTAATTTTTTTTCCAAAAAAAAAAGCATGTTATTGTAATTTGTATAAATTACTTCAAGAATGATTATTTTAAATTTCATACTTATTTAGCTAGCACTGACGTATCTAATATTAAAAAAATTAAGTTTAATTTTAAACTTAAGATAAATTAATTTATTTTCGACAACTAATTGCAAAATTAGTTATCAAATTAATAAGATGCAAAGATTATTTGTCTGAGTTTTTTTAATATTTGCACTTTAGTGTTTTGAGGTCAAATTTTTGTTTTTGTTGGCAAGTAAAAACATAATAACTTCTAAAAGTTGTTGTTTGCTTAAAACATTTTGTTTTCTAAAAAAAGAAAGCATGTTATGTTAATTGGTATAAATTACTTCAAAAATGATTATTTTAAATTTCATACTTATTAATCTAGCACTGACGTAACTATATTAAAAAAAGTTAAGTTTCTTTTTAAACTTAAGATAAATTAATTTTTTTTTTTAATTTAAATTGCTTGTGATAATACAAAAATTTTAACTGGTGTAAACTAGTATGATGTATAAATCAAAACTAGATGAATTCCTTTTAAGCTAATGGTATGTAGCTAACCAAATAAAACTAATAAAAAAAAAAGCTTAAAACTTGTTTCAAAGCTGTTGATATGTATCATTGAAAAACAAGTAAATTTTAGTAGTAATTTAACATTTTCAATTTATATACCTTTGAACATCATTAGACTTTTTTTTCCGTCGTTCTTAGATTTATATGAACTAAAGATATATTTATGATTATTATTAATGATATTAGTATTAAACTTGAGTATGCACTTTTTATGTATAAGTGTTTTTAATCGTTTTATTATTCAAAATTTAGCTTTGTAAGCTGATTATAGGTTTAAAGTTAAGCAATTTACTAAACAAAACTAAACAGTATTTGTAATCGACTAATAGTATGTATACTCTCTACATGATTAATTAGACTCGTCATGATAGTATGAACTCTATACACGTATTTAAATAAATTTGACCTGTCTTAACTGTTAGTTTCAGTTAAAACCTATTACCTTCCATTGTTTTAACTTGATGTTTTTATAAATAACTTATTTTATTCTTCTTGGTAATACATAACTTTTTTACAACTTTTAAAACTTTCATGACCGAAAACAACTCTATTTCATTTCGTAAAATAAAAAACTATATATTCTTATACTTATCGAATGTTTAGACTGTATAGAATTTTTTTAAATTTTAGTAAGTTTTTGTTGGATCGATTTTGAGGACAAAGATTAAAAATTAGTTTGTTTAATAGGTTCTACAATACTAAAACTACTCTATTATAAAAATATTAAAAATTATCAAAATAACAAGGTATAGTTGTAGATAATAGGATAAGAAAAGATTTCTTACTAATTACGTTAAAATAAAAGAACTGTTTAAATAGTGTTTTTTTTTCTTTCTAAGTAAAATTAAAATTCAATTTGCTGATAGTTAATATATACTAACATGAAAATATGTGCAACTTATTTCATTCAAAATCAGAGAAAGTTCTAATCCAAACTACATTTACTTTGCATTTAGACTTATTGTAACGTAACTATTGTTTAAAAGTTTTTTTTTGTTTGTCATAAATTTAAATAAAAGAAAATTTCTAAAAATTTTAGAGGCTTATAAAATTCGTTATTTTAAGCTGGTATAAAATCAGTATAAGTAAAAACACAAAACAGAACAGTAGTAGTACCAGAGTGTTATTAGCCTATCTATACTTAGAAATAACTAACTTTATCAAAGTATCTTACATTTTAAAGTGTTACATCTAAGAAAGTAAGAATGTTATTCAGAATCACATACAGTGTCACTTTAGCTATTTTTTATATGTATAAGTCTGACAGTGTATGAAAAGAAAAGTTTTTTTCTTAACTGTATGGCTTGGTACTTTACTTTAACTTAAGCAAACTTAAGTCTTAAAGTTTGATAGACATCAATAACCCGTGCTAATTTTAGTTCTGGTTTCGCGAGTGAGTTACGGGCGAGATTTTGTCAAAATATTGTTGACCACTGTAGTTAGGAAAATTTTATTTAAAATAATAAAAAGATGAAAAAAAAACTGATTTGTTTTAAACTTTACTTAAACTAAATTCTGTAACTTTTTTTATTTAAACGAGATTTGTTTATTTCACGCAAGTTACTTTACAATAAAATACTCAAATTAATAGCCGTTGTTAAACAACCCGATACAAAGTTAATTTGATAAAGACAAATCAGTGTAAGTGTCTTTTTCGTATGTATCAAATGATATTTATTAAAAAGCTTTTATAAGCATGTCAGTAGTAAAACAAGTTTAAAGGAAATTTTTAAACCGAATTGCTTAAACAGTTAATACTTATACTAGTACCAATATACCACGCTTGTGCATCTGTATAAAACAATAGAAACTAAAATAAATTATTTTGTTGCAGCTTAAAATTTATTTTAAGATTACAGGTTTTAAACTTACTCACTATTTGTTTTTTTCCCAATAGTAAGCTTGTTTATGAAAGCCACAACCTTTTTGTTAAAAAATTTATACATACAAAGTTTGTACTGACGAAAAATTATTAAAAAGTAAAATATATCAAAAAAAAAGTAGGTTGATCTGTTTAAAATCAGTCTAATCCTTTTGAACTAATGAAAAAAACAGTATAAATTTTAAATAACCATAATTTTTATGTAAATTGATATTGTTATATTTCGTTTTAAAAATAACTCGTACTTTTTATTTTAAACCATTTACATAATTATAAAATACATTTAAATTATGTAACACAATAAATTATAATTTATAAAAACGCTCTAAAAAATTTCTTAATGAATCTTCATTTTAACTCCGCTACCACAGTCTTTAAAAAGTAACATATTTGTTAGAAAAGAAACTTAAAGAGACAATTTAGATCACTGAGTTTAAAAATAATAATGTAAAACTATCATTCATTAAAAGCAAAGTTAATATAGTGCTCCCTCTTTTATTAGTTTGAAAGTTTTTTTTTGTAAATAAGGCCGGAAAAGCCTTTTGTCGGATAAAAGGAAGATATTTTTTTTATAATCTACCTCATTAGTAACATGCAAGGAACATTATTAAAAAAAAACATTTAATCATCTGTTAGTTTAATTAATTTTAAATTTCTTCCACGATCTAAAGAATTAAAATGAATAAAAAACAAACAAAACAATATTTTGTACAGTGTGAATATAATTTTTGAAAACAGTTGTGAATTAATGCTCAAGTATGTATCCTGCCAACATTCTTGAATACAAACCAGTTCGCAATTAAATATTTGATATCGGAGTAGACTTTTGTTTCATATTCTTGTTTTTTTAGCGCAAAAATTCTAATAACAACATCAATTATTTTTTTATCACCACATCACTACTTAGTTAACTATTGAAATCAAACTAAACAGGTATATTAGGTATATTGATTTTTTTATATATAACTTTTTTTCGACTAAAACTTACCAGATAATCGAGAACCAGATAAGTAAGGAAGCACTGTACCATTGTTTACTAATAACACTTTGAAATAAATAAATTAAACTTAGTTTTAAAAATAAAACCTCTACCCCAGTGCCAAATTAACTTGTTACCAGGCAGGCAAAGTTAAACTTTTTCTTATACCTTAAATTTGTTTAATTCTTTGAAAAATATTTTAGTATTTTACGCAGATATCAGACTTTGTTTTATATTTTAAGTATAAATTTAAAACATTACTAAAAGTTGTCGATTCCATTAAGTATTTACTTTTGCAGAATGAAAAAACATGCTGTATTTAATTGTTATACAAAAATCTTAAAGAATAAAAGTATTTCTCAAAATTAAACTCATCTATATTTTGCAGTGACGTAAATAATATTTAATAGCTAGTTTTTTGTACTAAACGTAAATAAATAAAAGCAACTTTTACAAATAATTAAGTTTTTTGTCTCACGGTAATTTTAACCGGTATAAACTAGTGTAAATTAGGTAAGGTTATTGATTATTAAAATAGTTTAAGATTAGAACCTAACATTCAAAAACATCACTAAATTTGTTTTAGCTAGTTAATGGTTTAAAGTTTAGAAAAAAAAGGTATTTATAACTTGCATTGCCGTAACAAAAAAATTTAAACTTACTTATAATATAAATACAAACTAAAGCAATCTTTTAGCTAAAAAGCAATTACTTACATGCTAAAATTTG
Organism: Thalia democratica; assembly: GCF_965202585.1. Taxonomy (NCBI): domain Eukaryota; kingdom Metazoa; phylum Chordata; class Thaliacea; order Salpida; family Salpidae; genus Thalia; species Thalia democratica. The sequence goes on from NW_028139446.1 coordinate 56,380, forward strand.
AACTGGTATATACCAGTTAGTATTTTATTTGAATTTTGAAATAGTTTTTTAATGAGTATGTGGCGGTTACAAAAGCAAATTATATTTTTTATAACTTAAACAACTAAATTTAGATAAGGTAACTTTTGTTTTAATTTTAAAAATACTAACTATTCTTGCCTAACAATTAAACAAATTATTGCTTTCTTTGTCGATGACAGACTAAAATTTTAGCAATGATGCTTAAATCAAAGACTTTTACAGAGATTTTTTTGTTTTCCAGCATTTACATAACTAATCAGAGCTATACAAAATAAATTATATTTGTTTTGTTAAATGTTTTTTAACTAAAAATCTTAGATTATCACTTTGAAGGTTATTTTGAAGAGAAATGTTAAGAACTTAAATGTTTTCCAGACAAACTTAACATCTAAAACTGACGTTGTTAAGTATAAAGTACTACAAGTTTAAAATAGCAGGAACTTTTCATGTAAAAGATTTTAGCCAGTAATTATTTCGGCTATCAACAACAAAGTTGAGATGTTATATGCCATCGATAATGAACGATGAACTTTACCGCAAGATCAACAACAACAGCATCCGAGACAATCCTACGACCAGTTTCCTCCTCATTAGGACTAATCAGGCAGTAATAGTCGCGAGAAACCGCTATTGTGACCTAAACAAGCGGGCTTAAGCACAAAGTACTGAAGCGACCGTTTGTGGGTAAAACTTAAAAAATGACACAGCTAAATCATTCACAGCCCAACGTCTCAGACATTGTCAGCTTATTGTGAGATAAATGTCTGTGCTCGTTTGATCAGTTTTAGCCAGTATTTATTTTAGCCATCATTAACAAAGATGAGATGTTATATGCCATCGATAATAAACAATGAACTTTACCGCAAAATCAATATTGTCATTTTTTGGACTCATCAGCCAGGCATAGTTGTGAGAAACCGCTTTTATGATCAAACCAAGCGGGCTTAAGTACATACTCACTGAAGCTACCGTTTGTGGGTAAAGTCTAAAAATGACGAATCGTTCACGCCCAACGTATAAGACGTTGTCAGTTTAATTTGAAGTTTTAATCTCTTAGCTCTTTTTTATCAGTTTTCGCCAGTATTTATTATTGTTTCAAAGTTGAGATGTTTTTCGCCAAGTATAATGAATAAACTATAGAATTATGATACATGAAATTAACAAAGTTAAATAGATTTTTATATGGCAAGATGTTTTCTAATTAACTAAATGGTGTATGTTTATAATAACAATAACGGGCACACGGCTGTTTAAATTCGGGTTATAAAAATGCTAAATATTTGATTTTTCGAAAAATAAATCAAAACTCTCAACTTAAAATTAATGCAATTTAACAACAAACAATAAAACAAAAGCCAATTTGGGTTAGTTATTACTCTAAAAAATAAAATATTTCTGGATATAGAGCTAAATAAAATTTTAAAAATTGATAATTTTTAATACTTTTTAAGTTTATTCTTTAATAGATCTTTTTTTAAATAATAAATCTATAGATATTAAGTAGATCGACATATGAATTTTTGTTATTTTCAAATATATATATATTTTGACAAACTGTCCGATTTGAAGTTTAATGTGAAAGCAACCAAAAAAAAATTAAAATAAATGTCTTTAAGTTGATTACAATCTCAACAAAATGTTTAAACATAATTTACGTTCAGTTTTACTATTGTTTCATATAGTTTCAAAAATCAACTAGTCTTACTGAAACTGGTTATTTTAAAACAAAAAAGTTTGCTCTTTAATAAAAAAGTTGAGCACCGTTTGAAAGTGCTACTTTAAATAGTAGTCTTTGTTATATTAATAACTATAATATGTTAGAACTGCGTTAAAAGTTTTTAAACAAAAAACAAAAAAATAAATCAGTGTTGTTAATTTAATTTTGAAGTAAACCTTGTAACTAACTTTGCTGATTATTTATAAAACAGTATGTTATGTAATTTTTATGTAAAAAAAGCAGTTTTTTTAGAAAAACTTGATTTAGAATTTTTTATATTTAAATTTTGTAGTGAGGTAACGATTCAGTAACAATAAAATGTTTATAGTTAAAAAGAATAAAATGAAAGTAATTTCTTACCTAACGTAAAACTTTAAAATATCTTAGTTTTAAACTGGTATAAATTTTGTTTTAAAACTATAATATAAGAGTTTTAGTAATCAATTATATTCTATATATTTGTAAAAATAAGTTGTGAACTTGTTTAGAAAATATCTAAATGCATTTAAATTTTATTCAACTTTTATTTAAGCATTAACTTTTGATAAAATACTTCGTTGGTTACTATATAAAAAAGACTTTTGATATTGCACCTTGTTATTTTAATTATAAAATTCATAAAATTAAGGATGAAAAACATAAGGATGTCAATAAACAATTAATAACTTAGGTCTCGGTAGTCTTTTGGTTTTAGTCATTTTAATAAATATTAAATATCAGCAAACTCACGTCCAAAATTTACTTCGTACAAAAAAACAATAGTTTCAAATATTGATCTTGTTTTAACATATTTAAAATTTATATACTATTTATAAATAACAAAAAATTTTTTGTTATTGATAATTAGTATATAAGTTTTATAACAATAAAATCAAGCTAAAACTTTATGCTTGCAATACTTTTTGTTGCTTATATTTTCTGAAAATCTTTCTGTTTTACAAAAGTGTAGAGAAATTTGTAACTATAAAAAATAAAACTATGCTTATTACTTCAACAAATTCTATTCCAATATTTTATACATAATATTCTTGTAACTTTTAAATTTGTAAACTTGTATGATTTTGAAATTTAAATTTATGTTTAAGTCATCCAGAAAAGCAACAAAGCTTTAAAATATAAGCTTCAAATAATATAAATTCTAAAATTGGTGATTACTGTTTAGTAAAATTAAACATAAATATTGATAAAAATTTTAAAATTTAGCACAATAAACTATAAAAAAATTAATTAATACACAATAATACAAAAACAATTTTACATTATGTGTGTTTTAAAACTTTCTCTAAGATTATACATTTTCTGTCATATAATTATTTAATAAGTCATCTACTATGACAAAATCTTAAAACTAAATTAACAAAAATCATTTTATATAACTAATTATGAAAACAGTCTATAAAACTAAATTTATATACAAAAGTCTTTTTTATGCTATTATTATTTATACAAAAGCTTCAAACTTTTCACAAACCAAAACAAAACTGCAATTTGTTTAAATATTAACCTAAAAAATAAATTGATTTTAAAATCAAGAAACTAGCCTAAAAACAATACCAATGGTCACGTTATAAAACTTAAGTCTTTCTTTAAAATCACTACAATAACTATTGAAAAAATATTACTATTTTATAACATGATTTATACTGGTATACCAGTTGAAATTTTGAATCGATATCAGTATCTACTTATATAGAAAGATTGCTTTATTTTAAATTTAGTTTCTGAAACAAATTTACCTTTAATTATTAGTTACGTCAATGCAAACTTAGATGCATTAGATTCAGAAACTTTTTTTGCTTTTTTTTTTATAATATTTTAACACAAATTTTTCTACTTCTTCTACAAAAACGAATTTTTAATGCAAATTATAGCTTTATGTAATATTTCATTTTATTTGCTTATAAAAGACGAAATTAAAAACTTTATAAAATAACTAGTTTATTTTTTCAAAGATATAGTAAACTAACATATAAAAATGAGTTTTGTTTTGACGTTTTATAAATTACCTGAACTTTTCTAAAGGAAACCGAATTTATTTATATAAAAAAATACCGTAATGCTTTATATATTGTGAATAAACTATGATATCTGTTTTAGGTTAAACTTGTAAGTCACTTTTTAAAAACTGGTTATATCGTTAAAGTAAAAATTATTTATTATCGATACACATTGTTTTCCCTCAAGTTTTGTGAGAGTTTTTAATTGTATTACACAATTTTAATGTGTCCTTTAGTTTAATAAATGAGTAACAAAAGTAACTTAAGAAACGGGTACATGCAAAGTAAATATTTGAAAAAGAATAGTTTTGTATATTTTATTCTGGTTTCTCACAATTCGAAAATGAAAAGATTGTTTCAAATTATATTTGTTTTAAAAGTAAATTACACTTGTTTATAACTGTAAAGTGAGTACAAACTTTAGAAGTAGAGGATTTAAAGAAAATTTGTTTTAGTTGTTGATTCTGTGCTATAACTTACTATTGGATTATTTGTTAGCTAAAATATTGTTTAACTAGTTTTGGTTAGTTGTATCATATGTTTATTACTTGTTCATACCAGTTAAATTTTATTGTAAAGAAATTAATTTGGCTGGAGTTAAGTTTGATTTAATTTATATTAGTTTATGTAAATAAGTATTTTTAGAATTTTAGTTTTATTACTGCAAAGTTTAGATGCATCTAATTTAAACAAATTTTTATTTTTTTCAATAAATTTTGTACCAATTAAATAAAACATGCTTTTTTTACAGTACGAAAATAAATATTTTAAGCAAAAGATATCTTTCAGTAATGTTATAGAATTTTACTTACTATTTAAAAATATTATTTCTGCCTAAAACTACTGAAATATTTTTAGAAAGGTAAAATGAAAAATTAAGAAATTATAATGTACATTTGTTTCGCGTGGTCACAATTTAAACTTGCACTTGGTCAGACATTTTGTTTGAAAAACGATTTCTAATTTTATAAACAAAAAACTCACAAAAATAATTTAAATATTGTGATTTAACAGTAGTACAATGTTAACTTTTATACAAAAATAATTTAACATTATTTTTACTAAGTATAATACTTAAAAGTGTCTCGCTTAGGTCTCTTAACAAATCCGTTATTTTTCAGTGACTGCCGATAGTCCGGATAAAGTTGAGACTACTCATTATCATCGAAACATTCTTTATTAATGCAAAACACGCATAGTTAATTGTATCAATCTTAATACATTTTGAGTTAATACTATCTACAAAAGTACTAAACAACAACATACATGGAAAAAAAAAATTATACAACATTTTTAGTTCTATAAAACTTATACTGGCTTTTCACCACTCGATTATATACATAACTGTAATGATGTCTCTGTTACTATAATTGCTTGAATTTATATTGATTTAATAACTAAATTTTAGTTTTTAGGAATCTTTACGTCATTACAAACTTTAGAAGAGTAATAGTTATAAGTAAATTAAAAATAAAAATAACGCGATTATTGCGCTATAATCATTTATTAGTTGGATTATTAATCAATAAAAAACGTTTGTTATCCTCTGAAGAAAACTGTGCCTGAAGCAGATTTTTTATTATTTACGTAAACATATATTTTAAATCACAAACCTTTCGTACTAATATGCTGTTAGAATATTTTAAGTAATAAAATAAATAACTTATAAAGTGACGTTTACTTTTCATGGTTAGATTGTTTTTTTTTAATTGGCAATACAACCTTAAAATTTTAAACAAATGAATTAAAATAAAATAAGTGACACAAAACACTTTTGTATGTATTTATAAATTGTTATAAATAAAAGGAGATTGATATCTAACTTGACTTGTTTCTCCAGTTATAATTTTTTCAAATACTTCAGGTTAAAAATGTTATGTGTGTCAATAATTATCTTGTTTAAATTGAAGTGTCTAAAATCTAATCTATGTCTCATTAACGAAATAAAAAGTTTTTTTTAGCTTTGAAGATACTAAATAAAAATATAAAAATAAACAGTTAAAATGAAAAGTTTTAATGATCAAAATTGGAACCACAACCGATCAATATTAACAGTTTAACTAATGCCGGTATCTGCAAACAACATAATTCTGCTGTCAGAAATTAATGAATAAAATAAGGCTAGCAAAATACAACTTTGTAACTTAGGAGAATTTCTCTGCTTTTGCTAGCCATTAGACAGACTAATTCCTTTAGTTTCTACTACTTAGTTTGTGGCAAATGTTGGTTTTGTCTACTAATACTGCCATACTAAATTACTGGATAAAAGTACAGCTTAATACAATAGTTTAAATACAAATATAAAAACTGAAAATACTCTAATAAAATTAAATTCATTTTGCGTAAAGTAAATAACTTTAGTCAGTAAACTAATTTGAATTATTTTTTTATCTAATCTTTACGTGTATAGTACAACTAAATAAATTAAATATTTTTCTAAAACAGTTTAAAACATAAAAAGAAAACTTAAAAAAAGTTTATGCCAAAGTTTCATGCAACTTAAGTCTGCAGTGACGTAATGACTGTTAAAAAGTTATTTTTTCATATGAATTAAAGTTAATTTTAAGTTTTTTTGGAATAACTTTATCAGGCCGAATTGATTCATTTTTAACTGGTTAAAAACCAGCATAAATTTAATTCTACTGCTAAACTGTAACTTAATTTAAATAATATGCCTATTGTCTATGTTAAGATTTTTATTTTTTTATATAGCTAATTTTATATTTCTTATATTTTTTGTTACCGATACACATATAAACGTGATACAAATAATTTTCGTTTTATACGCAATCTAAATATCTTATAAGACTAACAACAAAACATCGTCAATAGTTGTTTTTTAAGAGCTAAATTGATTACTTGTAGTAAAAAATATAGGTCTAAATTATCTTATATTCACTGTGATGCGTAATTTTTCATGAGTTTTCCTTCAGTTTAAACAATCTACTAGGTTATAAATCAAAGTAATTTAAGTTATTTTTCGTAATTTAGTTTTCTTCAGCCTAACATATTACTACTGAAAGACTTTTATAAAAGGTTATTATAACTTGTTTATAAATTTAGTGATAAGAAATGCCTCGATATATAAAATCTAAGTAATTGTAAATTTGTTAAAAAAAGCTTATAAGACATATATATAAGAAGTCAATTCGAATGAAGTAAAATTACATTTTAATTTTGGTTTTAAGAAAAAACTTGACGCTTGATTGGATTAAATATCAATTTTGTAATAAAAAGTGTAAACATTGTTTAATTAGGTTTCAAAAAAATGATTCCTAGAAATAAGAAGTATGACTTAAAAAAATAAAAATTATTTAAAAATTGAAAAATTAATTGATTTTGAAAATAAAACCACACAAGTTAAAGTAAAAGTTAAGAGTTATTAAAGAAGTTAACTGAAGAAAAATATATTTGTTTACATTGTTTTTTTATATTTAAAAAAAATAAATACTTAAATAAATAAGACAAAAGTCAATGTATATAAAAGTTTGCCTATTTATTTAAAACAATAAAAAAAAAGATTAATCTAATGTATTTTCTTCAAAACGTTCTTGTACTTATAAATAACTATAAATTAAAACAGTTTTGTTAATTTTTTGTTGTTTATTGTAGTTTAATAAAGAAAAGAATGAAAATATTTTACAAGCAATATGCAATCAAAACAAAATCAATACTTAACTTGCCTTTAATTTTTTTTCAACATAAATTTTTTTGACTATTTTTTTCGCAGCGATATATGCTATTTTTACGTACGGGCTTCACAACACTAAAAGAAATTCACAAAGTTTCCTACATTTTAAGTTTGTGTTCGTGTAATGATTAAGATAAGTAACTTTTTTATAAAAAGTTTAAATATTTTAAAGTAACCTAAGCAAGTTATTAGTTATTGTTTCGTCGCTCAATTTTAAACTGGTGTAAACCAGTTTAACTTTATCTAAATTTAGAATGATCTATTATAAAAATAATTTGCTGTATTTTGTGTTTTCTACTATTATTAAATTTTATTTTAGGTAAAATTCTTTACTTTTATAACAAATTACTGTTACTCAAACTTAACTTTGTGAGTTGGTTTAAATTTGAGAGGATAAAGTTTAGTCAGTAAACTAAAAAAAACTTTAGGACTTAATTATTATCTAGTAATTAACCTTTTATATATAATAAAAAGGTTACTACAGTCATTTGAGAAAGTATTTTTCCTGTTCTTTTGAAATTACTGTTTAGTAAAACCACAGTAAAAAAAATGTAAAAGTTTGATATAAATTTATTTGTAAGATTGATAAATACCTACATAAGTATTTTTTCTTTAAAAATTAAAAAAAATACTTTTAGAGACATGGCTAAAATAATTATAGTGAATTTTGTAGTCTTTTTTAGTGCTTTTTAAACGACTTTTTTTCATTTAACAAAAATAAAAGTTTTTGTAGTAATTAATTACATTTAAATATACTATTTATAAGTTTTTTAACTAAATTTTACTTTTAAGTTTGGGCCCTTAAACTAGTTCACTTTGATTAGTCGGAGTTTGAACTGTCCATATTGTAATTATCAGCTGCATAAAACAATTCTTCTTAACTTATTTATAATCTTAACGAAGTATGTAGACATTTTCAAGTCAATTGTACTGTTTTTTTTTTATGTTTGACTTATATCACTGTTTCGTATATTTTTATACGTCTGCCAGTCTCACTAAAACTATTTATTTTAAGTTAACAGTATTCTTAACTTATAAATTTGATTTAGCTTTTAAGTAAACAGATTTAAGTCGTAGTTTTATGTTAATTAACAATAATGATACTATAAATGTTTACACAATATTTATAAATTGAAATTAGAGTTTTTGACATAATAATTATTTTAAGTTGTACTATGGTTTAACAAATATAAATATAACACAAGCGAAAAATAACCTGTTCTATTCTTGTTTTAAAAATACTTATTTACTTGTTTTACTCATATTAATCCAATCGTAAGTTCGTGTAAATATATATGGCAAAAAATAAAACCAATTTTATTTATTAAATGTTTACTTTGAATTTTGTATTTTTTAAGTTTTTGGTGACGTAATGGCTATTATAAAGCAGAATATACTTTGAAATTATTATTATGTAAAATCATTTAAAATATAAAATTGCTAAATGTCATAGTTTTCATTTTGAACTGGTAGAAAGCCAGTATAAACTCTACACAACTAAAAGTTATTTTTTAATTAATTACTATTAAGTGCGTGAATCTGTCGTTTAAGTTACTTTTACTATTTAGTTTATATTATCTAAAACTGCATTTAAGTTACGTAATGTTTTTAATTATTCTATTATGACAACACTAATGATAATAAATTATTTTAACTCTAACTGGACTATCAACAGTCTTTGAATATCAACACTAACAAAATATCTTTAGCCAGACACTAAAAAGAATAGTATAAAATTATTGCTCAAAAAAAATTAACTAGTAAAAAAATTTTAATTTAAAAAAAAATACTATTTTTTTTTAAATTGCTTGTTTTTGAAATGTATATAAAATTTAACTTCTTTATTTATATTTAGATACTGTTAATGAACTATATTTAGTACATATTGTTTACTGTTTATTAACTGTTATTTAATGTCTTAATCTTTTAAGCTATTGTATGTTAATGTTAATTGTATGTTTCTAATGTATAACTATTGAAACCATTATATTGCACCTTAATTAAATTTGGTGTATTTTAAACATATTAGTATTTTTTTTAATATCAAAACTCAGGCAAATACTGAATTAGACTAACTGCATAAATAAACTTTAAGATATAACTCTTAGTTTATTATGATTGCAGTGATTTGATTTTTCTATTCTTTAAAAAGTCTAATAGACTTAAAATTTTAGGCAAATAAATGTAAGAGTATACACCTAAGTATACTACTAATACTTTGCATTAAAATTATTAATTGGTAAACTTCTACTTATTAAAGATATATTTTTATTAATAAAGCTATAGAATTGAAAAAAAGGCAACTATTTTCGCATAAAAAGACTCCAGACTCGCAGAAACGTACCTAGATACGTACCTGCTAAGTATAGTCAGAATAACTCTGTATGGTTTTTTGATCTATTATATATTTTATACAACTCAAAATGCTAATTCCTATTTAATAATGTTTACTATTTATTCGTATTATAACATTAATATTTAACAAAATTGTTTTTTTTTTGAAACTACATAAAATTAAAACTTTTAGTATCCGGTTCCTGCCAGATCTTTATTTGAAAAAATATATCCGGATCTGGACGTATCCGTCTGGTTTTGATAATTTTGAAAACTTTATTGTGCAAAGATAATAAATAGTTCACTAAAATATTTACCTTAATTTTAACTTGAAAAATCTATGCTTCTAAAGTTTGTAGTGAAGTAACGACTATTAAGAAGTTAAATTATATCAATAAAATAAAAACAAGTTGCAAGTAATTTTGATCCATATGCATTAATTATATCTTCTTTATTTTGAACTGTTGAAAAACCAGAAAAATGTTATTCAACATCTGGTACCGCTTTATTAGTTACTCGTATTATGCCTATAATAAGTAGTGTGCGTTACTTTTACTTTTTACTTAAGGTAAAACAGAAATAAATTTATATTAAGTATACAACTTTTTCATACTAATGTGAATACATTAAAAGCAAAGAATGTTGCATTGATACTGATAATAATTAGATTTCACTTAAAAAATCGTTTTCTAAAGTAAATGACCGGTACTGTTAAGAAAAAGTTTTATTAAAGCTGAAAAGTTTATGCTTAAATAGAATAATATAGTTGTAACTTATAAAAATAAACACTGAACTGTTACTTACTTACAATTAAACTGATATAATTTTAGTAAATTTTTGTGGAAATATATTAAGTTTTGCCTGGTAAATAAACCTTTCTAATTCGGTTCTAAGTTTATTTGTTACCAGACAAAACAAAAGTTCCTTTGTTATGTATTAGTATTACTTAAACCATTTAAAAAACATGTGAATGTTTTGAGCGAGAGGTTAAATTTTTGTTGTTTTAGAAAGTACAAATAAAATTATTTCTATAAACTATTGTTAATTTCTATTTTTGCAGAACAAAAAAGAAAATTGTGTTAATTGGTATAATTTTCTTTAAAAATGAAGATTTTTTTAGTTTTATTTATATTAAGCTTGCAGTGACGTAACTAACATTAAAATAGTTAAGTTTTCTTTTAAACTAAAACTAGATTAAAATATTTTTTATATCTAGCTTTCATCGTCTATATGCAGAAATTTTAACTTTTATAAACTAGTATCATCAATTGTACTTAAAAACTAAAAAAATCCTTTTAAAGGGTATATCGCTAACTAACTAAAACTAAGTAAAAATTAAACTTGCTAAACGTTTTAAGCAGTAGATATGTATGTTTGAATTACAAGTATTTTTAGTAGTAGTACAAAATTTAGAAACTATATAAACTTGAACTTTAATATACTTTATAAAACTTTGTTTTACTATGTATATATGAACTAAAGATATATTTTCTATCATTTTCAATCTCATTAACCTTTCTCTTGAGTAAGCTTTTTTTATTCCACTTATAAGTGAATTTTTAGTGAATAGCTTAGATTAATCAAAATTAAGTTTTGTTTTCAGTTAAGCAAATGCCTAAACAAAACTAAACAATATATTTGTAATCGACTTTAAAAACCTATTAACTCTTCATATGATTAGTGTATTTAAATAAGTTAAAGTCGTTTTTATTGTAATTTTTAGTTATAACCGTTTACCTTTCATTGTTATTCTTTATTTGTTTACTAATAGTTTCCTAAATTCTGTTTATAATTAAATAACCTTTATACAACTTTATAAAACTTTATTAAACTTAATAAAACTAAAAAAAAATGTTATGTGTAATATAATAAAATATAGTAAATAACAATGTTTATAGACAAAAAAGAATAAATTATTTTTTTTATTAAACTATATTTAACAACTTATGCTTTTAGTTATTCATCAGTAGTTAAAGAAATTTTATGTACAAAATCAAAACAACTTTCAATGAAAAGTTGTTTACATCTATATTTGATAATGACGTAACGATGATTAGAAAATAAAATTGTCTTTTAAAATAAAAATAAATAGGAACAGTTTTTGAATATACTACCAAAGCATTTTTAATTTCATTTTTAACCGGTAAAAACCTTGTATAAGCTTTAATTTGAAATTTATATACTTTATTTATAGTACCAGAGTCTTATTTAGCTTTCTGGAAAAATATCTTATACAATTTAGTTAGCAAAACCAAAAATGTATTTAATTTAAGTTGTATATGTACTGTCACTTTTATTAAATATATCATTTTGGATAATTAATCAAGTTTTGCTATTTGAGTTTTTTTAATTTACAAACTTAAGAAGAAAAATGTTTAGGATGTCAATAATAAATATTTACTTTAACTAAGGTCATCTTTTACAAAGGTGTCGGCTTTCTTTTTAAAGTAAGGTAATGAATAAGAAAAAAAAAGGCCGCAGTAGCTTAAAAGAAATAATACTCAAAATAACAACTCCGTTAAATATAAAATTGTCGACTAAAACTGTAATATTTGCGAAACTTATCTAGCATCTCTATATCATTTGTATACATATTTGTGAACAAAAAAAAATTATATCAGTTATGTGACTTTAAATTAAATTTACCTTTTTCCAATCGAATACAAACACACATACTGTTGACTTTTACTATAAACCATAAAGACAAGTCACTATTATGAAGCCATTTTAAAGTAATTATAAAACCGAGCTGTTCAAACAGAACTTAAGTTATATCTAAACCACAAAAATTAAAATTCACTTTGTATGTAATATTTATTTTGTAAACCTTTTGAAAACGTGATAGTATTTTAAATCAATTTAAAAGTTATTTTTGAATTGAATAAGCAGATTTAATTTAAAACAAGTTAACACTTACACTATGTTAAGCTATTACTTTGAAATAAAACTATAAAATAACAATACATTAACAACAAAACTAGTTCTATTATAGTTTAATTTTTGTTGTTAAAATACAATTTTTTATATTACTCTTTCATTATTAAAAGTAAGTTCTCCCAAATTTAAGGTTCAAATAACACAATTTAAAATTTTTTTTAATGTTATTTACTCCTTAACTTTGTAATGACATAACGATTATAAAAAATAATATTTGCTAATTATACAAAAAAATGAAGCTCATATAATATCAGAAAAGTCATCAAACAGAAGCTTATGACTAATGAAAAGCTAATATTAACTTTATAGAACTAGAATTCAAATAAAAATTATTTATTATAAAGTGCAAGTATATTGTTGTTATTATACTTCGTAGCTTTTATTATGTCAAAATTCATTTTGATTGTGTTATAAATTTAATTATACTGGTTTACAATACTAAACTTTGTTTCAATAATAATGAACAATCTAAACTTTAACAGGGCAATCGTCAGTCTTTAAAAAGTAACTAAGCGACATACTTAAAAAAAGTAATGTAAAATTATAATTTAATAAAATTTAAACTGGTACCATAGTTTATTCACAACATTAAAAGAACTAATTCAAGTTTCGGTAAATAAAAAACCCTATCACCTATTGAAACTTAAATTATTACTTAAAAAAAACGAAATTCCTTTCTTTTGTTTTAGTTTTATTTCAACTATTTGTAAAAATCATAGAAGTGCTTTGCAGGAGATTTTAAGTTTTGTTTTTATTATCAAAAAATTAAAGTATTATAAAAAGCTCGTAATTTATCGAAAAACTACGTTTTCATAATAAAAAAATTATGTTGTGCTTACTGGTTAACACAATTTTTTTACCAAGTAAAGTAAAAATACTTTATCAAAATTAATCGTATTTAGTTTTTGCAGTGACGTAATTAAAAATATTTTTTTATGAGCTAATCATGAAGCATTTAACCTCGACAAAAGTGTTTACATTAAAAAAAAAATTAACTCGTGTAAAACAGTATAAATTTCGCTTTAAAACTAGAAAAGATTTTTATCATGGGTGTGTAGTGGTCATAAAGAAACATTATGTAATTATGCTGTAATTATATAAATTTCGAATGTAAGGTTCTTATTTTTTAAGGAATTTAATTATCTAACTTAAAAATAAAAAAACACTAGCTTTGTTTTAGCTTGTGATATGTTTATATTCTAGCTGTGAAGTTAGAAACGTCATTCAAAATATAAACTTTGTTGCAAGTTTAATCATGACTAATTAAAGTTATATATGAAGATTTTCGTTTGTTTAGTCTAAAAAATGTTATTGTAGTAGAAACTTTATAAATAAAAGTGTGAGATAGAGTATTTTTAATTTCAGTGAGAGTTAATTAAAACAGTAAATTTACTATTAGCAACTTTTTGACTTTTTGTGGTTAAAAAGTTTAACGTTATTTTGTTTTACAAATCTTTATCATTGTAAAATATCAATGTTCACTAAATATAAATTAAATACACCACGTCGTATGTTTTTTTGAAAAGAAATGTTCGAAATTACTAGCTAATCTGATAGACTTATTATTAAAAATAAATATTTAAAAGTTCACAGCATTACAAGGTTAAAAGTGTTAGGTTAAAAGTGTTAGTACACAGCATTCTCTGTAAAATGTTGCTAGTAGAATCAATTAAAATAATAAGTTTTGATCATATACTCTATAAAAGACAAAGTTCTCTATTGTTTTCGTAAAACTTTAAGTTTTTCAGTAAAATAAGTAAAAAAAGATTAAAAATTAAGTTCAGGTTTTAGCTAGATAAAACTTCTACATTAAGTTTGTTTTTATTTTATAATAAAATATCTAATTCCTCAATTTAGAATTATATTAGTTTATAAACTAAGTACATTAAATTTAAACTTTTACACACACTAATCATTATTTATTTTATTAATTTTATAATATCAGATAAAAACTTTTTCTTTTATTAAAATGTGTACTTACTTAGTAAAATCGTATTAGAGATAAAATATTTACTTACAATGTGTTTTTAAATAGATTATCAGTTACAATAACAATTATCAGTTATTATTTTATTTGATAAATAGATAAATATTATTATATTATTATCATTATTATAACTATATTTGTTTTTTTAAGAACCAAAGTTATATGAATTAAAACTAAATGAGCAAAACAGGTTGAAATATAATATATTTTTTAATAAAGTAAACTTTGATTCATTTTTATGTAATTTTATACTAATTATTATAAGAAAAGTTTTCAAATTTTATTACACAACATCACACCAACTTCAAACAAAAAAGTTGCAAAATATTTAACCTCTAAATTTATAGTGCCTTAACTTTTTTTCAAGTCTTTTCTTGTTTATTATAGAAATAAATGAAAGATAATTTTCTGAACAGTTGGTCACCATTAAGGTTTTGAAAAATTAAACACATACAAAATCAAGCTACTTTGATTTAAATACTTTATATTTTAGGCTTATTCTGCCAAAAACACTTTTATTACAATAACTTATATTGTTAAATAAGGAACCTTTAAAAAGTTTTCTGCAAACCACTGTAGTTTTAAAAGTTGTGCTCAAAAATAACAACTTATTGATATCTTTTGCACAATATTGTATTTTTAAACGTTTTAAAAACATTTTTCAATTTAACCCTACTATTGGTATTTTTTAAAAAGAAAAATGTATACCTCATAGATTTGTTTTAGACCAGTTTTCACTAAAAAATATGTTTAATTTGCTTTTGTCTTTTATTTAATTATGCTCTAAGTTTTTACAAAAGAAAAAATAAAGTTTAACCATTATTTTAAATGCAGCTTAAAAAATATTTTTAGTAAAACTTCTACTTTGGTGATTAGTTAACTTACTGTGAATTTATTCAAATTTCTTGCTAAAAAATTCGAACTCTTATCTATAAAAATTCGCATAAAAACTTGTTACACCTAAAATTTCTAGTGACGTAAACAGTAATAAAAAGCAGATTTTTCTTATTAAACAGAAATAAATTGACGGCTGATTTAAATATTAGTATCAGATATGTTTCGTTTTTAATTTAAACTGGTGGAAGACCATGCTGAATGTAAAATATAATTATGTTTCGGAGTGCTTTTATTAAATATGCCGTTAGATGTTGAACAACTTACAATTTCAGTTTGTATTACCGGTATGCGTTTAAACATGTGATAAAGTTATTTTTATATGTTTAATTATAACAAAGAAATATAAATATATAATCTTTATTTTACCCAGCTGTTAGTAGCGTTTTTAATGTAAAGTACTAAATAAGTAATACCGAGTGCAACTTTAAAATCTATATTGTAGAAGAATACTGTAAAATTATATTTCGACATAGTATAAAACAAAACTTATGTCCTTTATTAGTTTACTAAAATTTATGTTTGTGAATTTCATTAACTAATTTAGGTTTTGGTTTATTAATAGTTTATAATTCAATAACAGAATAAATTTACTTTTGTAGAAACTATTTTAACAAACATAAATTTTGTTAGAAAAAAAAGGTTGTCAAATAAATCTGTCAAACAAGTTTGTTAAATTAAACTATTTAAGTCTTAATTCGAAAAAATAAAACTGATAGCTTAAACATTAACTTTATTAAACAAAAAAAACTAAATGTCATGACATTTATTATTAACAATATACAAAGTTAACAACACTAAATTTAAAAAAGTTATTAAGCTTTTAACGTTTTAAGTTTGTATTTACGTAACGATCAAAACAAAGTAAGTTTTTTATTCAAAACACAAATAACTAAAGCAATTTTTTCAACTAATTAGCAACACAGCGTCTCTAAAATTTGAACAAGTAAAACCAGTTTAACATTCATTACACGTCTACTCTGAGCTTTGTATTGAAAGACATTTTCAAACCTATTGTTTTAAAGTAATTTTTATTTTGTAATTAAATCTATGTCAAAATTAATTTAATGCTCTAAGAACCTTATGATTTGTTTTGGTTTAGATATAATGTGTGATTTAATTGTTAAAAATTTTGCTAAAAACACATACTTTATAAAAGGAAAACAAATATGTCATTTTATTTTACAAAAGTACATTTAAAAAACTAAGCTTCGCTCAAAGTGCTTGTTAGTGCTTAAAACGAAAATTTATACATATTTAAGTTTTTAAAAATATACTTTTCTTATAAAATTGTTATTATAAATAGTTAATATGTAAAATTTAATTTTCAAGAAAGAGTCTTCATCAAAACACCTTAATCGATTATACTTATTAGATTAATGTAAATTATTTTTCAACTAAAGTTAAACGAGTACCATTGTATACTCACAAATTTCAATAACTTTTGCAAATTTTATATAAGTACACTATAATTCGTATTTTAAAATAAAAATTTTGACTAAGTACAAATTTAGTTTGTTACCAGGCGAAAAAAGTCCTTTTTTTGTTTTAAATTTACTTTAAGACTTTACAAAAATTACTTTTAGGCACGATCTGATTTTATTTTTAATTAGTAAAATTTAAAACATTATTAAAAGCTCTTATTTCATTAAAAAATAATTTTTCAATTTAAAAAAAAGTATGTTGTGTTTAATTATTATGTAAAAGTGTTAAATAATAAAACTTTTTTTCAAAATTAAAAAAAAGAAGTTTGCAGTGACATGACTATTATTAAAAAATAAATTTTCTTATAAAGTAAAGATAAGTTAATGCAATCTTTTAAATAAATGACAATTGATTGACATCTAATTTTAACTGGTATAAGCCAGATTAAACATTTTTAATTTAGAACAGGATTTTTTAATGAATATGTGGCGGTTATAAGACAAACTTTACTATCTTTACCCTAATTATTCAAATTAAGATTCGGCAAGGTTTTCAATTCTTAGAACAAATTATTATTGTTACTTAAACATTAAACAAACTTCAGCTATTTTTGCTTTTGGTAGACTTAAAATTTAGCCATGACGCTAAAATTAAACAGTTTTATAAACGTTTTTATTTATTGCATTATTTACATAACTAATCAGAGTTATACAAGATAGTTTTCATTTGCCATTTGAACGTTTGCTAAACAAAAGCTTTCACGTTGTAGTAAGAGTTTAGTCGTTTTTTTATAGACTAAATATAAGAGAAAGATTTAAAAATCTACAGTTTTAAAAGTAATAGGAACGTTTTGTGTAAAGTATTTCAAGTAAAATTAATTAAAATAACATGTTGTAAATTGTAGATTAACAAAAGTTTACTATAAAAATTTTAAAACAGTTGATATTTTCAGAAACAAGAACAAGAAAAAATGCTAACATAAATTTTTCAACTTAGTAAAAATGTATTTGCGAAGTTTTATATTTATCAAGGCTAATAAATATCTGAACTATAGAAAAGTTATTTTATTAAAATAACTACGTTACATTAATTTGTTTTAAAGGTAATGTATTTGTTTAATTATACGCATGAACTAATTCTATCAATAAAATGTGCACTGGCTTAATTAAAAAGATTTGTATATAAATAAATAATTTTTTTTATTTTACTTACTTCATATTTTAATTAAAAATAACGTAACAACAAATAATATAAATTATGAAATAATAATAAATTTAAGTTGAGTTTTATAAACCATTCGATTTTTTTTTATTTTAACTGATAAGTGTCAAACCGATGTAGTTAATATTTTAATTGTAGTTTAGTTTCTTATGTTAGTAGTAGAAATTTTATTTTGCAACAAAAACTTTTGTAATTTTAGGAACCACAAAATTTTTATTTAAATAAAAAAATTCAATTAACTTTACTTTAGTCTTTTACGTAATTGAAATAAAAGATTCAGAATATATTAAAAAGCGGACTTATTATTTCAAATGTAATCTAAAACTACTTATGAGTAATTTTTTTTATTCTCAGATTTTTGACTGTACATTTATCCAAAACTTAAGAAAAAAACAATTCTTCAATTAAAATTTAAGATACCTTTTCTATATGTCAAACGTATTTAGTGACGTAAAGAATCTTAAAAAGTAATATTCTTTTATAAAGTTAGAAACAAAGTAAAGCAGTTTTGAATGTAATCTGAAATTCGGTAATTAAAAATTTGGAACTGCTATAAAATGCTAATTACCAGTATAAATTTCATTTAACAAAATGTTTACTAAGTTCTTTATTTATACACTATACCCGTATACTGTTGTTTAAGTAAATTGCACTACCTAGTTCGAGTTACTAAAATACTTAAAAGATAAGAATACAGTTTTATTTATTTGTTCGTTTATAAAAAAACTAAAGAAAAACACATTCAGAAGGTATTACTCATTACTGACCGTATTTTAACAGTTTTTTTAAAGTAAAGCACCAAGTAACAAATAATTTTTGTGAGTATACTGAACCTAAATCAAATTAGTGATGTTAAAAAATAGTCAAGTAGAAAATGCTGCAATATAGACTAAACCACTGTTATTGTAACCAAACAATTTAACTTGATTTGAACTAAATATATTAATAAGTATTTTCAAAAACTAAACTGTCATCGTCAGTTTATGAAAGTTTAACTAGTTTTATCCAGTA
>NW_028139447.1:0-75497 GCF_965202585.1 Thalia democratica
AAAGTTTTATTTCTATACACTTGTCATTATAATTAAAAATAAACACGTTAAACATTTAAAAATTTTCAAAGAATATAATTTAAAATATACCTAAAAATTTTAGGTCATTAAATATTTAGTAAAATTAAAAATAAAAAAAGCTTATAAAAAGTCTGTAAATAGTTAATTATACCTCATTTAAAATATCTAAAACAATTAAGCATAAATTTATAATTTTAAACAAAACTTACTTTATAATGTAAACTTAAATGTTGCTGCTTGAATTAAAATGAAATGTTAGTTGTAAAATTCCCTAGATTTTCACTTTATTTACTTATTTCCATTATGCAACATTTTTTTAAAACCTGTTACAAAATATATATTAAGTATGATATGCTGTTCTTTAAATGTGAAAAACAGTACTTAAGTGATTAATTTATAGTTTAAACTTGTTGTTAAATTTTCGAAAAACAAGTTTTCAAGTTTTGTCTTTTTAGAACAAACCTTATTTTGCCATTTACTTATTTTCACATTAAATATATATTAGTTATGCATACTTAGTATAGTTAAGGCATTTTCAACTCATATTTAAAAATAAGACAAAATATATGACCAACTTTCCAAAATGCTTCTTGAAGAGCATTCAAATATGTGAGTTTAAATTATGTAATAGTAACTCAAGAAAACATCTTGAACTCTTTTTTTAAACAAAAATTTAAGGAAAAAACTTCAAACTATTAGAGGATAAGCTTAACTTTGAATATTTTTAATGCACAATAATATTAAAAAACTTATAAAAAACATATTTTTTTGAAACAGATCTTACAATGATATTGGACTAAAATGAAATTGGTAAAGTTAAGTCAATTTATAGTATAGCTTTTTGTGCACACTACTTTATTTATCACTGATTTTGTTAAACTTTTAGTACTAAAAACTATGTAGATCAAAATAAAAATTAAAATTTGTATAACTAGTAGACTCCAAGATATAAAGACTTAAGTTTTTATGATAAACCTTTGTACTGAAATAAATGCTTAAAAGTATTTTATTGAATTTTTATACTTGTTTTTTTTTTCAGAAATCATTTATTGTTTTTGAAAACTTTAGTTCAGTAGTTTTGGAACTATTCCAGACTTTTAAACACAATTATTTGTTTTTTCATAGTAATTTTACATCAGGATAAGATTTAGGACTTAAATCTACTTAAAGATATTTTTATAATTTTTGCTGCTATATTACCACTGCTCTAAACAATTATCCACAACTAAAACATTGACTACTGTACTTCAATAAAAAGTTGCTATAATTTGACTTTTTGTAAATATAATGTATGGAAATGATGTGTTTTTTCACTTAGATCTATAGGCATTTAGTAAATAAGAATAAGAGTAAAAAATAAGAGTAAAGCTGCTACGGTAAGAGAAACATTATATAACAACTCTACTTTATAAACAGACTGACAAATGCATGAAAATTTGCAACTGACAACTGTGCTCTCAACAGTTTACAAAGAACTATATACACAAAGTTTATACCATGAAATTATTTATATTTATTTCAAAAAAACATAAGTTTTAACAAAGAAATGCTTTAAACTAACACCATATGTAAAATTTTAAAAGACATGGTACTCAACTAATTTATTAAAAAATCCTGAGTTGAATTTTTTTTATTTTTAAAGTGAAGTTTTAAAATGCTTAATCTTATTTCTAATATTATAAAATTAAGTTTAAAATTTGTGCACTATAAATAAAATTTTAGTGCATTTTGCAAATAATAAATATAAAGCATTTTATTTATAAAAAACACTTGAATAGCATAAACTTTTCTTCAAATTTAATTCAAGTTATATAAATTAATGCAGAATTTACCTTTTCAATTAATCAAAGCCTGAACAATCACCATGCAATTTAAGATACTTTTAGAAACTGAAGGACTATGTTACAAGAATGTACAAGTTGCTTGTTACAAATTTATTATTCTAAACCTTATTATTATCTTAGTTATAAACCTACTTTTAATATCATAACATTTTTAATTAACTTTTTGTTTTTAACAGCGGTGATAGGACTACAAGTGTTACTTCATAAACATAAACTAACTAGTATGAAAAGACACTTTATAAACTTAAATGGATGTTTAAAAAAAATTTACATATAAAAACTTATACTTTAATACGGATTACCTGATAAAATATAAAAATTAAAACTTTTTGTCAATAAAGCTACTTGCTAGAAAGTATCAAGTTGCAGTTTATCACTAATCTTAAAATAAAAACTCTTCACTTTTCAGTCTTTAGTTTCAATCAGTTATTTTTTCCAGTTTGTTATTAAAAATGCTAGTAAAAATTTGTTAATTTAAATAGTTTTTAAAGACTGTGTATGTGTTCATAATTAAGCTTGTAAATACTTTGTTACAGACTACAAAACTGTCAAATATAAAAACACTAAAAACAAATATTTTCAAAAGATTCCTAAACTTTGTAATATTTTACATATACTTTAGAAAGATATTAAGTTTCATACGATTTCCTGGACAAGACGTTAAAAGGTATCAAAATGGTGTGCACTCCATAACCAAAAGGTTTTTCTGGTATTTTATTTCTGATAGATATTTTAAATTTTTTGTTCAATAAACAATATATATTTCAAGTTTATAAATATGAAGGAAAGTTAGAGTAAGAAAATTAAAGTGTATACGAATCTTTTTGTAAACATATGTTTTTAATTTTTAATTCTAGTTAAAGGCAATTTCGTAATGTATATGTTAATTTTTAAGCCTTAAATGACAATAAATGAACTGATTTAATAAATGTTAAGCAGTAGTGGCATGAAAATATCATAGAGGGTGTTGAAAATTTTAAAGTATGTTTTCATAAGTAAAAATATGCAGTTGTTTAAACTACATATATATATTTGAATATCAATGGGTGTGAGATATAAATTTATAAAGATAAACGTTTAGTTAACTTAATATTTACTTTCACCTGTTTTAGAATATAAAAAAAATTGTAGTATATGTCTTATATAATATTTCTAGTGTTATGTCATAGATTTTGTTTGTAGCATTCATTGATTATCACATGTAAAAAGTTTTCTACAAACATGAAACCACCTAAGCCAAAACACAAACAAGTTTGTTTTAGTAAACTAATATTGTACCGCAAATCAGGAGAGAGATGAATTCAAACTAAGCTAGTATCAAGTAGTGATCCATATATCCGTCCTGAAGAAAAGTATGATTTTAATCTAAAGAAAGTTAAGTTTTTTTACGCACTGTAATCGATTCATTTTCAGCATTTAAGTCATAGAGCCATCATGCTTCCAAAGATTTCCATAGAAAAAAATTTGAAACTAAACATCAAAAAACGTCTGTTTTTTTTCTTTAAAATCAAGCTCAAGTACCTTTTATTTTATATGCTCATCGCCGCGTTATAAGATGATTGAAGGGTGTAAAAAAGTACTTTCGGTCATCAAGCTGCTCACCACTTTTTTATTTGAACTATTTTTAGCTTAATATTAAACAACTGTTTTTAAAACATAAATGAATTATCATCAAGAAATACATACAATGAAGCGACTTAAAAAACTTCTTTAGTCAATAATAACTTGATTAACTGTGGAACATTGTATGGCAAGCGTCTTAGTTTATCTAATTATAGAGCTCCTGAAGACTCTTTTAACATTTTATATAATTGTTTTTTTTAATAAAATTTTATAGAGTCGGTCAAAAAATTTACATTACAAGGCATATAAAAATTTTTTTAAATATTAGTACTTTCAAAACTCTCTTAAGAAAAAAATATTGATTAAAAAAGATTTAGTAGTATAGTAAATAAGACGATAACTTTTTTGTTCATTATTTTTTTAGCATGCATATGTAAAAAAAAGTTTTAGATGTATATACTTAAAATAAAATTAAGTATTTGAATAGTTAGCTTTTTTTAAACAGGTTGTTTGGAACCTATAATTCAAGTATTCAAATGTTTGCTATAAATATTGTTTACCTCCTTTTATAAGTTAATTTAAAGTTTTTTTTTCAGTTGTTATGTTACTAAACAAGTAATTATAACATTTTTAAACACAAAATTCAGTTAATTATCGTCTAGTTTTCTTTTCTTTTCTTTTAATTGATTGTTTTATTACTAAAGATTTAAATACTTAAATGATAAAAAAAATTATGTGTAATAGTTCGTAAGAAACTTTATAAGCATGTGGTCTACGACTCGATGACCGTAAGGTTCCTTTATACACTAGGTCCTTAGACTAAGTTTTTTAGCGCTTTTTCATCGTTCAATAAACAATACTATAACTTTAAAATGTCAAATTTTAAGTTAAAGTTTTCTTAATATCTTTAACAATAATCACCAGGGGCGTCGCGTGGGGTGTTGCACTGCCGCAACTGCACCACCTTGAAATTTTGTAAGAAAAAAAAAAGTATCTGTAGCGTTTTCGTTATTTTTTAGAACGAAATCTCTTTTAAAACTCCAATTTTGAAAACGACCATTTTGCCCACTTCACTGCCGCAAACTCTTAGCTGACTGCCGCAAATGAACTCAAAAAAGCAAAATTTCTTCAAGAATTACCGCAAAATCAATATCTTGCGGTAAGTAAACTTTGTTGAAAATTCCCTAAAACAGGACATGCTTAAGTGTCATCTACAAGCTATTGTAAACATAAAATAAAAACAAAGCTAAGCTACTGCAAAGGATTAAACTTGAGTTTATATACCCACATGGTTTTTTTAAATTTAACAGATCACTTCTATTAAAACTGGACAATAAAAGAACAAAACTTGTCATGAATCAAATATTTTGAAAAAAAAAATAAGAACCTCAAATCACTAAAGTCTAAGAAATTTGATTTTTTATTTTAATCTGCATACATAAACTTAATTATAATTGATTATTGTTATCATAAAATTAATAAAATATTTAATTAAATTATATTTAAGTGTAAAGTTTAAGTTCTAAAAAAAAATAAGAAGTTTATTATTAACTTCTAGTTCACTAGAAAAATAATTTAGACTTATATTAAATCAAAACTAGTATTATTGAAACAGTCACATATCTAAATAAAGTAAATAGCCTTAACTTAGAAACTTTGATTACTTAGAGTAGTTTAACATTTTAGGAAAATTTAGTCTACTTTATATGACTTTTGGTTTAATTTTTTCATAAACACAGCAAAAGTTTTAGATAAAATTGTTGAAACATGGTTGCCTTGCCTCATAATCAGGATAACTTAGAAATGTTAAAGACTCAAGATGACCCAAGATAAATTAAAACAGACCAAATTATAAAAATATTCAGGCTGACTAAAGCAGTTTTAGTTTTTTACTCTGAAAATAACAAGCTTATCTAAAATTAAAAAATAAGTGTTTTACCCCTATGGCCTCATGAAAACTAACTAACCAATTTTTTACTGCTATAAGGGTTACTTATTTATAAATTATCTTTAAAATTCTTTAAAAGTTCAACAGCCTCACCAACTAAACTTAAAAAAATTGAGCTCCTGAGAAAAATACTGTCATCAAAATGAAAAACATATTAAAATTAAATAAAGAAAAGATACCCTTTTAAACTATTGAATTTTAAACCTCCAAAAAAAAACATTAAAATTAGAAAAAAAGTAAATAAAAATCTTAATAATTGTAAAAAAATAAGTGCAAAATAGTGAGGGGTAAGGGGTGGGGAAGGCTTATAGGCACTTTTTTACATGTTGTTGTTATTTTAACTTTTTCAAAAAGCTAATAGTTACTATTTAATAAACTTGAAATTTCCAATTAAACTTTTAGTTACAACCGGTCAAAGCCAGAGAGTATAATGATTTATTATATAAGGAGCAAATCAAAACAGCAAAAGAATACAATTTTACTGAAAACCTATATTCTCCATCATTCTTAAAGAAATTTTTATCAAACTTTTTCATCCTAAGTTTTATAAAATTTGTTTACTTTTGTTGAAGAGAAATTTTAAATTTTTAAGTATCAATATATAATTTTATATATACAAAAAAAAACTTTTGTTATAACTTTTTTTTCTTAGTGTTTCAAATATCTATTTCAGCAATTTGTTTTTTTATAAAAGAAACATCTAAAGATTTTGAGGCCAACTTATTAAAAAAAAGATATGATTTTAGTGATTTGATTTATTTCTTGTTTGAGTTTATATTATATTAATAAGGATTCCTTTGTACCTCTGACTGTGAGTTACCATATCTCAAAAGTTAATATGATTTTTTTATATTGATAAAAGATGAGTTGTAGTTAAATTAAAACTTTATAAAATAATTTCAGTCAAATAATTCTAAAGTAGATTTTAAGGGCATAAAAGGGGGGGGGGGGGGTAAAATATTTTTTTAAGCGCTGTTTTAGTTTATGCCTCCCATAAGGAACTTTTTATTGCCTTTGACTTTGACCAGCTATATCTAAAAAAATATATTGAATTTTTAAAATCTGTGAAAAGTTATTTTCTTAAATAATTTTTTTTTTTTAATGTTTTATTTTTAAACAAAATTTCCCAAGCTACATTAGCAATTTAATGTAATTGTTGTAGAAAAAGTTCTTTATTTAAGATAAAAATAAGAGTTTTAAAGAAGGGGATTTTTTTTTTAATTCTGCACCACCTAAAAAAAATACCACGCGACGCCACTGATAATCACTAATTTTAGTAAAACCTTTAATTTTCGCTTTTCTTATAAAAACAAAGTTAGATTTTCAATTGAATTAATCACGGTTTATAGTATTTACTTATTTTGAGACTGTTTAAAAGAAAAGTATAAAATATTCTAACACATTTTAAATTGTTAGCTGGAGATATAAAACTTATAAAATTTAACATTTTTTTTTGGCAATCTTTTCCCAACATAAAAACCAATCTGTATAGATAAAACAAAAAATAGTTTAAAATACTACTTCAAAGTAGATTTTCTAAATAAAATTTTAATAAATAGTACTTAATAATGCTTATTAAGCCCTTTAGTAACAAAATATATGCTAAGAACTTTTTTTGCTATCACAACTTTGCTGGTTTTTATATTCATAAAACACAATTTTTTTAACAACCAACTAAAGTATAAGCCATTATAACCAAAAAACAGATCTTAGGTATTATTTTAAAGACAAGTATTAAGTAAGACGCTATCAACATAAGTTTATTACAAATAATAGTAATGCTAAAATATGTTTTCAAAATATATAAAATTTTTAAAGTAACATCGCTTATATCGTTACAGTATTTCAAAATTACAATTTTTTAACTTTAGTTCTAACACTTATAGCAGCAATTTATCTATTAGCAAAAATAAGTAACATAAGGAATATTTTTGCACAATTTATTAATAACTAGAGATTGTCAGAAGGAATCGATTTCTTAAAACTATTCTTACTTAGGTTTTAAATAAAAGTTTTTAAACAAATAAATAGTCGTGTTTAAAGATCTTCAAAAAGCAAGTTTACACCTAATTTTAAAATATACTGTAAAGCAATATGGAAAAAGATACAAGTACAAATCATGTTGTAGTATTATTTGTTATTATTAATAAAGTCTTAAAGCTTTTATAAATGAGTATCTACAAAACAACAACTCTAATTAAGTACATATTAAAGTTATCTAATTTTAAAAGTATCTAAATGCTTATGATAGTATTTTTTTATTAAAAAGTTATCATATTAAAGCCAACTGTACTTGGTCAGTTTATATTTAACAACTAGCTGTAAAAATTTCTTAAATGCAAACATAATATAAGCTATGTAAAACATAAAAGTATTCACCCGACTGTTATTGAAAAGATTGATACCCTTCAGCGGATTGCAGATCAACACACAACCTTCAGTCATCGACTGGCTCTTTTATGTATATTTTACCTTGATCACTGGAACTTACATTCCTCATGTCTTGTACTTCGATAGCTTGTTTGTGTACTACTATATCTACCTTTTTACACGGCTAAACTCTTTCAGTTTCTCTTGTAACTGTTGTAGCGTGAATCTTGTCTTGCATTTAAAACACTCTGGATAAATTGATAAGTTTGTTCGATCAAGTCAAGCAGCAGTTTCGAATGTATTACCCTACATCAGTGATTTTTAATCTGCATAAATTTACCTCTTGGGGTAAGTTCACTTGTTTTAGGGGATAAATTATCTTTATTACAGTTATGTAAATAAATTTTTTCTTTTAGATATATAAACTAATAAACTTGTACTTTTTAAAAATTAAAAAAACTCTTTAAATGTTACAATTTTTTATATTTAATAACCTTAAAGTTCAAAAAAATAATTTTATTCCTTACAAATGAAATACTTTTTTGCATATTTTATGTAAATTTTGTAAAGTTTCCAAAAAAGAAGGTAAAACATAAAAAAAAAGATTAAAAACCACTGCCCTACATTCATACAACATGACGGTTAGTAAAACTATCGAACTGGTTTAGCATTCTGCTTAAATCACGTTTTTTTTGCATCAAAAGTTTTTAACTTTTATTACTTGGTTTGTTTTGTTTAATGATTCTTAAGGTTTAAATAATGGCACAATAAAATGAAGGGAGAATCATTAATTGATCAGTACTTAAGTTTGTCCCTATTATATTACATTTAGTGAGAACAATTAAACAAAGTGGAAGTAGTATTTTGTTATTTGTTTGTGAGGTTAACATTAGTATGGGTTCATTAGTTCTTGCAAAACATTGTTGTTAAGCATTTCAAAGCTTAAAACCCAAAAAAAAAGTAGACATATAAAAATAAGTTTAAACTACTTTTCTAAAAGGTACGTATGTAGCAGCTAGTATACTAAGTAGGGACATCTATAAGGTACGCGCTTTAAAAAATACATACCAAATATAAAATCTGATCAAAATCAAAAAATTTTAGAAAACGTATTAAAGCATTATTTCAAACGAATAAGTTTAAGTTCATGAAAACATAATTTTAATATGATTATGCAAATAATAAAAACAATCTGATAGCTCTAAGGTACACTGTAACTTTATTTTTAAAAAAATATATAACCTATCACATCAAAGACTAATTTTCTATTAGGTACTTACCTTTGTCTGTATTTAAGGAGTGTATTAATCGATGTCTCTACTGTAGTTACTTTTAGTGAATTGTATAGTCTTTCACGTTTTTTGTTTTAACATTAAAAGCTAATCATGAGTTTGAATTAAGACTAATCGAGACTCTAGATTCTAGAACCAGTAAACGAGATAAAAAGTTTATTATCAGTTATCAAAAATATGCTTTGTTATAAGAAAGCATAATAACTACAAAAGACATTTTAAAGCAAAAAATAAAAAATAAAAACTCTACTAAATAATCACAAAGTACTTAGGTTGTTAATAAACTAAGTGTAAATACTGTGTTATTTAACTAGTTCTATGTTATTGATACTTAAGTACGGTTTACAAATACTTCTCTCTCAAACTAAAGGTCAAGCTATTTGCTCACTTTTTTACACATGAAACTAGAGTCAATTTGCTCATTAAAACATGAAATAATATTGAGGATAATTTTAATAATAATATGTAAAACAAGTATCAATAAAGAATTGATATTTCGTGACTAAAACGTTGAAAAATAATATCAGAACTGTAGACAAGTACTTTTGAAAAAAGAACTTTTGGATTGTGTCCAAGGTGCGTACTCAAGCGGAAAGTGACTATACTTTTCAAAGACAAAACTGCCTTTATAAATGTACGTTTTGTTTATGTTAACGTTTTTGTTTTTGAGTAAATTGATATTTTCCAAGATAATAAAAAACAGACGAAAATAAATCTACTTAAACACATTATAGCTGCTTGTTGAAGTTTCTAAACACTTTGGTAAAAATGGGTTCGTTGTATTTATTATCAGTTAGATACGTTAATATTTCAAGGTTGTGTTTAATTTAAAAAAATTTCATTCTTATGACTATATTTGAACTTCAACTATGAGAATTATTTAGTTTATTGAAAATAAACTAGCTTGACAAAAATTTTGATCATATTAATTCGATCATCAGACCACAAGCCTACGGTGGACTCCATACAAGCCTAAATTTAAGGACTCATCAGTCAGTCACAACCGAAAAACCTTAAAAATATTTTATTGAACTTGTCTCACGGCATACGAAAGTCCAGGATTATGCTCTGCAGACTTTCGCCAAAGTTTATGTTAATCAGCATGACTGTTTTATTTTATCTAGTTATTGGAATAAAATGTTTTTTACATAGGTTTAGATCATAACAAAACATCAAAAAAAAAAATAAAGGACTGAGCTGTCAAACTTTATTACTCTTGAAGGATAAATAATAAAACTTTAATAACTTATTCATATGATTTTGTAAATATTTTCACACTTAGCTTAGTAATGTTTGAATGGTCATTTAGATAACTACTTTTAACTAACTGTATGCGATTAAATAAAGTTTCCTTGTCAAATGGATAAACGTCCTAAGATACTTAGTCTGAACTATAGTTATATTTAATGATATAATCAGATTCAGTGGAAATTTTCTAAATATATGAAAAATTATACTCCAACATTACCGATTGTAATAGACTTGAAAACTAAAAGAATGATAGAAATTGTTATTCTTTGCTAATTAATTTACTCAAACATTTAAAAAGTAAGTTTTTTCCTTCACCGATCCAGAATATAAGTACTAGTTAAAATTAAAACCACATCAAAAATGTTGCCTTAATTTTTATTAATTGCATACTATTTTGAATTTTTTATAACTTATACTTAAAATCTACATTTTTTGCTTAAATAGTAGGTAAGGTATAATATTTTCGCACTGCACGTTTTTGATAATTTTTCACTAAGTCCACTATGTGATTTTTAATGGTAAAACTGACCGCCGGAAAAAATATAGTCCATTCCTAGCTTGATACTATATTAAAACTAATTAGAAATGTTTATTGAAACAACATAATATTTTTAAAGTTAGATAAGCAATTTTTTAATTTCGATAATACTTTGTAATCTTAAATAAAAGTATTTTTATTAAAATAAAAAATACAATATTTATTAAATAAATAAAACTATTTAAAACACATTTGATAAGTAAAATTTCATTTCTACAGTTTACTTGAACTAATAAGACTAGCGTGCAAATAAATATATGTTAGTGCTACTTACATAATAAAGACAAAGAAGTAGTCAATAATATTTATTATACGTCAAAATTAAAATAAGTCATCATTCAAGATTTTTACGCGTCTGTTAAAACAACAGTTGTTTATAAATTTTTGATGGCGTTCTTCTACTCAACAACGTGAATTTCAAAATTCATTGAGGCCTCCATCTCAGGTTTATCTAAAAATTTAACATCTTCATTTAGTTCACTAACAACAAGAACGTTTTGTGAAAATTTTAAGTTTACTAACGTCTAGGAACTTTTAAAATATCTTTAATTTAATTAATATGTAAAAATTTTCACAACAGTTTTAAGTTTACAAACATATAGGACCTTTTACTACATTATTAAGTTTACAAACAACTAGAAAAGTTTTGCTACATTTCTAGGTTTAAAAAGATCTAAATTTTTTGAACAAAATTTTATTATTAACGATATATAATTTTACAACTTAGTTTAAAGCTTTAAATTAATAAATTTTAACTTCAAATATAAAAAGCTTTACTCCTACCTGTTGGCTGTACCGTTTCATCTGCTTCAGGTTCGTTAACATCAATGGAAGGTTGTTCATTGTGCGGTACATAATCTTTTACAAGCTCACTAAAGTCCTCGACATTGTAAAGATAATGAAATTCTTTTGGAAGATTTTTAGGAGGACTGACTGGTACACTGAAGTCCTCAACATTGTAAAGATGGTGCAACTCTTTTGGAAGATCTTTAGGAGGACTGGATAGTACACTGAAGTCTTCAACATTGTAAAGATGGTGGAACTCTTTTGGAAGATTTTTAGGAGGACTGGATGGTACACTGAAGTCCTCAACATTGTAAAGATGGTGCAACTCTTTTGGAAGATTTTTAGGAGGACTGGATGGTACACTGAAGTCTTCAACATTGTAAAGATGGTGGAACTCTTTTGAAAGATTTTTAGGAGGACTGGATGGTACACTGAAGTCCTCAACATTGTAAAGATGGTGCAACTCTTTTGGAAGATTTTTAGGAGGACTGGATGGTACACTGAAGTCCTCAACATTGTAAAGATGGTGCAACTCTTTTGGAAGATTTTTAGGAGGACTGGATGGTACACTGAAGTCCTCAACATTGTATAAATGATGCAACTCTTTTGGAAGATCTTTAGGAGGACTGGATGGCACACTGAAGTCTTCAACATTGTAAAGATGGTGTAACTCTTTTGGAAGATTTTTAGGAGGACTGGATGGTACACTGAAATCCTCTACATTGTAAAGATGGTGCAACTCTTTTGGAAGATTTTTAGGAGGACTGGATGGTACACTGAAGTCCTCAACATTGTAAAGATGGTGCAACTCTTTTGGAAGATTTTTAGGAGAACTGGATGGTACACTGAAGTCCTCAACATTGTAAAGATGGTGCAACTCTTTTGGAAGATCTTTAGGAGGACTAGCTGGTGCACTGAAATCCTCTACATTGTAAAGATGGTGCAACTCTTTTGGAAGATCTTTAGGAGGACTAGCTGGTACACTAAAATCCTCAACATTGTAAAGATGGTGCAACTCTTTTGGAAGATTTTTAGGAGGACTGGCTGGTACACTGAAATCCTCTACATTGTAAAGATGGTGCAACTCTTTTGGAAGATTTTTAGGAGGACTGGATGGTACACTGAAATCCTCAATATTGTAAAGATGATGCAGTTCTTTTGGAAGATTTTTAGGAGGACTGGCTGGTACACTGAAGTCCTCAACATTGTAAAGATGGTGGAACTTTTTTGGAAGATTTTTAGGAGGACTGGATGGTACACTGAAATCCTCTACATTGTAAAGATGGTGCAACTCTTTTGGAAGATTTTTAGGAGGACTGGCTGGTACACTGAAGTCCTCAACATTGTAAAGATGGTGCAACTCTTTTGGAAGATTTTTAGGAGAACTGGATGGTACACTGAAGTCCTCAACATTGTAAAGATGGTGCAACTCTTTTGGAAGATCTTTAGGAGGACTGGATGGTACACTGAAGTCCTCAACATTGTAAAGATGGTGGAACTCTTTTGGAAGATTTTTAGGAGGACTGGCTGGTACACTGAAGTCCTCAACATTGTAAAAATGATGCAACTCTTTTGGAAGATCATTAGGAGGACTAGCTGGTACACTGAAATCCTCAACATTGTAAAGATGGTGCAACTCTTTGGGAAGATTTTTAGGAGGACTGGATGGTACACTGAAATCCTCAACATTGTAAAGATGGTGCAACTCTTTTGGAAGATTTTTAGGAGGACTGGCTGGAAATCCTCAACATTGTAAAGATGGTGCAACTCTTTTGGAAGATTTTTAGGAGCATTTACACCTTCTCCTACATTTTCTGGATCTGCAAACGCGTAATCAACATTTCTGTTGACTATTTGAATTGGTTTGGACGTCGCTAGTGCAACTAGCATCAAACACACAAGTAGTAACTTTTTCATATCTTTTAAAATACGCCTGAAAACTTTGAATGTTAAGCATACTTTTTTTTTATTGTTTCAGTTAATAACTATTTGTAGAAACACAAATTAAGAGAAACAAAAATTTTAAACAAATTACAAGAGCGATTGACTGTTTTTATGTTTACGACGTTTTTTTTTGTCATTTAGACACTTACTTATCAAAGACAAAAACAATATTCTATTTCCTTAGGCCACTCTCTAATTATCAAAAGAAACTATTTATTTAAGCTAATAGTAAAGTTAGAGATGGAAAATCAAGTAAAGGCGGTAAAGGAAAAAGTTTTTAAACAAGTAACAATTTGCCTTTAACCGCTTTCTAAAAACTAAAGAAGCTTCCGAAATACGAAGTATTTTAGTCAGGAAGTTTAATAACTTACGAGCGTTAACTTAGCTCAATTAGAATTTTTAGCAAATCTAAAAAATGTTCAAACTTTATATCCAATTATTTTCCTTATTTTCAAAGCTAACTAAGTTTGTTTTTTATTCTATAGAACACTCCTTTACCTTTAATTTTAAAAAAATCCATTTGATAGCGATTCGAATTTTTGAATGGGCTCCCTTAAAAAAATGTTTTTTTTTTAGAATTTTAAGTTTAACGGATGTTTCAGACAAATAGTGATTTTTTTTGTTTTATTTTAATGTTTTTACTTTGCTGTGTTCTCAAGGGTCGTGGTTTTTTGTCCTAATTTCTAATATTTTAATAATATATACAAATATCCTCGATAGTAAATTTCAAAAACTATCAATTTTCTAACGGTCAATGTAGCAGAATTTTTGTTTAAACTTATTTTATACACAAAATTAATACTATTTTAAAAGGTTTACAATTTTTTTATCTAAACTTTTTTATGTAAGACATGACCCATGTATGTTTTACTAAAATTATCATTAATTGAACATAAAATCCCTCATAAAAGAAATGTAAATGATTTCATGTTCAATTAATCATAACTTTAGTAAAATGTACATGTGTTATGTCTTACATAAAAACAGTTTAGATAAAAAAAAACCACGGACCATTTAAATTAGTCATTATTAAGTGAATTAAAATAAATAAATAGTTCTTTTTTTTTGCTACAGTGGCCGTTAGAAAGTTGAAGGTTTTAAAAATTTACAATCACGCATATTTGTATATATTATTAAAGTATCAAAAAAAAAAAAAACCACCCTTGAGAATACAGCAAAGTAAGGATATTAAAATAAAACAAAAAAAAAAATTTGTCTAAAACATCCGTTATAAATCATCTGTATATTATTCTCATTTTAGTATTTATTTTTTAAATACTAATTTATAGTTTTTATGTATTTATTCAAACTCTATCTTTTTTTTAACAAATTAAAAACTAAAAGAGTCAAATTACTCAAGAGTAAAGTCTCATTACAATTATGAGTAATTTTGAAACTAACAATATAATTTTATAAATCAAACCGAAACTAAAATCTCTTATTTTAATCAGTATCAGATAATATTAGTTTTAATTGAGTCTTTTAACTGATATATAAAAAAGTTCAAAAAAAAAAAACTAAAAACTTTTTAGTAATTTAGCTGTCATTAAAAATAAAAGTTCAAGTGACAAAACTTTTTCCGGTAAAAATTTCAATATATATTTTTTTTTGTATGATATCTTAAACAGTTTAATTTAAAAAAAATTATAATGTTATGTGAGCGAAAATCTGCCTTAGTATAGTCATTTTTTGATTGACTTATACAGCTGTATAAAATAAATTGATTATTTTTTCAACATTTTAACTTACTTTTTCTACTAGGCTAGCAATTTAATTAAATATATTACTGAATGAAAAGGTTAAAAATAACTAAGGGTTGCCGTTCTTTAAAGAAAAAAAAAAACAGCCTAAGTAACTTGAATCTAGCTCGAATTACTTAATTAATTAAACAAGTTTAAGTCAGCCTGAGTTTAACAAAAGTAAAAGTAACAGCATAAAATACGAAATAATTACATTTAAAAATACTTAATAACCTAAAGATATTTTAATAAAAAGAAAGGAATTTAAAGTGTAGAACAAAAAGTAAAGTTTAAAATAAAAGTAGTCCAAAAAAAAAACCGTCTCGGATTTGCAAAAAAAAACTTTTCTCAACCTTGACTTTTATAGAGCATCACAAATTCAAACTAGCCTGATTTGGCCTGGGTGTGTGGCAAGTCTTTAATTAGTAAATTTTCCAAAAGCTTCACTATTATTTTATAATTCATAAATTAAATAAATTATTTTAAAAAAATATGTAAATAATTCTGACATATTTAAGAAAAATCTGAAAGTTACTTAAATGGTTTAAAAAATATTTAAACTATGTTTGCCTGAGTTTTTATACAAAAACACAAAAAAAAGTTTGTTTCATGTTTGAAACATATATACTGTTACATTTAACTTTTGTAATAACTAGGGTATATTGGTTGAACTAAAAGCTAGTATTTTTTATTTTTAAAGATATATAACAGCTAATTAGGCGAAAATTGTTAAATTTCATCATAGTGCTGTTACAACCTTTGAAGTTATGTTTGAATAACTCTATGAAAAAATATAATATTTTAGTCCTTATTCTGTATAAATATCTAAACATATTTTATCAATAATGTTATTTCATATTCAACTTAAAATGATAATTTTTTTAAGCTAAAATGTGTGTAGTAATGACTTAAAAATTAAAATTTAAACTGTACTTAACTTTTATAATTCAAAAAAAAAACATAAATTTATTCTTTCAAGACTTGATTTTACAAACTAAGTTTCGGTCAAAGACCTCGTTAGTGCTTAAATTAGGGTTGTCACTTGTTTTTTCAAAAACTTTTCCAGGTTCTAAAAGTACACATTTTTTGGTCTATTTTTACTATAGTTTAAGATAAGAAACTGCGTAAAATAGTTTGAAAACATTGAAAAGATACAGTAAAGCTACTTTAAATATGTTTTTTAATGAAAAAAATTTTTGATGATAACAAATCTTTTTTATTCATATGATAGATTTTATGAGTCAAATCGAAATTTTACTACCGAACATAAAAAAATTGTTAAAATTCCAGGTTTTTTAAGTTATTTTTGTTCAAAATTTCAAGTTTTTCCAGACTTTTTTTTTAAATTTCCCAAATTCCAGGTTCTTTTTGCCTAAATTGTCAAATTCCAGGTTTTTCAATGATTCCAGGTATAGTGGCAACCCTGTTAAATAAATCTAAAAAGGTATGTAACAGTCATGGAAATTAGCATTTAAACAATTAAATAAAAACAAATTTTTACTCAAAAATTTTACTTATAGAAAAAACAAGTTTTACTATTAAGATTAAATTTATGGTAAAGTTTAAACTTTAGTTAAGTTTCGAAATCAATATAACATCAAGTATAATAATAAAAGCTGTGTGTAGCTTTCTTTTTTCTTCTAGTTAATTTTCAAAGTAAACATTGCTTAAGTAAAAATGTAGTTAATGGTACTAAGCGAGCTTTAAGTTGAGATGCATCTCAAACATGCTTTAAGCAATGTTTACTTTGAAAATTAACTAGAAAAAAAAAAGAAAGCTACATACAGCTTTTATTATTATACTTAATGTTATATTGATTTTGAAACTTGACAAAAATTTAAACTTTACCATGTTTCAATCTTAGTATTAAAACTTGTTTTGTTTTCAAGTAAACATTTTAAGTAAAAAATTGTTTTTATTTAATTGTTTAAATGATATTTTCCATGACTGTTACATATCTTTTTAGATTTATTTAAGCACTGACGAGATCTTTGACCGAAACTTAGATTGTCAAATAAAGTCTTGAAAGAATAAATTCTTTATTTCTCCTCTAGTAGTTGAGATCTCTTTATTTATTTTCTAATGATCAAAACATATAAATATCAAAAAAACAGATGAAAATTTTTATGGTGATTTCATTTATAAAAATATTTTAAATATCCACAAACTAACAATAAACTAAATCGATAGAACTTAACAACAACATTACAACTGTCTGCAAAAAGTGTTTACTCAAATAACTCCTACCATTTTTTTGGTAAGATATATATAAGGTTTATGCTACTTATAAAACATTACATCAGTGTTTAATAACTCTACTTGATTGGTTCTCCACTTGCATACTCAAGTTACCTTACATTTACACAATGTAAATGAGTTTCATCATATTTTATATATAGGTTAATGCTACTTATAAACATTACATCAGTGTTTAATAACTATACTTGATTGGTTCTCTACTTGCATACTCGAGTTACCTTACATTCTTACACAATGTAAACGAGTTTCATCAGACTTGGTCATACTTGAGATAAGACCAATATAACTAATTTAGTGTTAAATTAATCTTATAAGTTGTAGCGTAATGTGTTACTAGTAGCTTAATTGAGCTTAAGTAAGCTTTAATACTTTGACTCATTTATTGTTTATTATATAATAGAGTTTTATTAATATAAACATTTACCGTAACTGATATAAATATAAACTTTTTTAGTTCTAAAAAGAAATATTTTTAAAACACAGAACTTTATATGTCTAATAAATAAAAATAAGTAAAAACAAAGTACATGCAAAAAGCTCATTAACTTAATACCACTAGACTTATAAAAATCTTCTTTTATAACCTTTCTATTTAAAAGAAAAAGTCACAGTGGGTATCAAAAAAATATAGTGTTAGGAGTCATAATTAATATAACTAAAAAAACAATAAACCTGGACTAATTTTTACTTTTTCCTTAAAATTGAACAAGTATGATAATTCTCAAAAGTTTTAAATATGTGAACTTAAAACTCATTGTGTATGTACATCGTACAAGTCCTGATTTTAATTGTACATTTGAGTCATCCGAAGATTACGTATATACTTGTGATAAGCCTAATATAATTAATTAGTGTTAGGTTTGATGTTTTAAGCTGTATCTTATTGTCTTATAGGTGCTTAAGTATATTTTTAATTTTTAGACGCTAATCCTGTTTATTTTCATATATATTTTTATTAATTAGGATAATTGTTTATAATTGTTTAATTCAGTTTAAGGTAAACTAATTTAATTTATTAGTTTGTAAAAGCAGTTTGAATATAGTTTGTTAATAAAGTTTATTAAAAGTACTAATAAGTTCTTCTAAGTAATAAAAATTTGTATGTCCAAGTATTATTTATTACATGGTTAAAACCAGTAATAAATTGTTCTAGTTACTATTTATTTCTTAACTAATTAAATTTTGCGTAATTTATTTTAAAGTAGCGACAACAGATTATAACAAAATGATAATCACTTCAACGCGTAATAAAATTCATCATTATAACTAAAGTAATTAATTTAATAAAAAAAAATAAATGTTAAAAAACATAGTAAATTTTAGTAAAGATTTAAAATAATCTAAGTGCTTTTTTTTACTCGTATAAAACTTTTTAGCTATAGCGGGAACACAGAAAAAAATGTTCTCTATTTTTTAAAAGTTTGTAAGGAGTTTAGCGCCCGAAAAGTTTGTTAATATGTTCTCTTTCATAATCTAACAACTACACTTTATTTTAATTTAAGCTAACAAGTTTTTGAATCATATCTCAATAAAATTATATCCAGTATTTTTAAAATACGTAGTTAATTTTGCAAACTTTTCTATGATACAAAACTTTAAAGGTAAATTACTCTCTTTTCTCCATAGCTTTGTAGGTAAATTTAAAGATAAATGTGATTTTAATTTTTATTTAAATCTGATCAAATTAATTGGCCTATGTTTATAGTTTAAGGTTAAGTTGCAGGTTAATCCAAGAGAAGTTTTGTGAAATTTTGTGGTAATGTTGTAATATATATAATATAAACTTTAATACTTTTATACCAAACCCCAAGTTTAACATTTATTACCATGCCAGAACCCTGATTTTAAATCATTTACAAAGTTGTACTTTACTTAGGTAAATGCTTAAACAATTCCAAGTCGATGCTTCAAACTAAAATTTGTTGTTCTAATAGAGAACTGACACTAAGCAACTAATGAAATCACTACAATGAAATACAAAACTATTTTGAATAAACTGTTTATTTTCTTTCGAAAACCATACAAGTATGTTTTTAACGTTAATCATAATCTTTAATTCGTTATATTTATTTCTAATATGTTTTAATTAATACATGTATTTTAACTTTTCCGTTAATACACAGAAACATGTAATAAAAGAAGGATACTGTATAATTTGGTATAATTATATATTCCAGTAAACTTCTTTCGATAGGATCTTTTGTTAGCAAACGATTAAATTTAATTTTACATTTAGTTGGCATTCAAATATTTTAATAACCTAAAAGTTATTTGTTTCTTATTAATGTTTTTAATTTTATGAAACGCTGTGTGTAGAGGTTATCATAAAACACTATGAAACTATTGCTTTATAAAAACAGCAAAGAAAATTTATGACAGCTAAACTTTAATTTCAATATTTTTAAGAATTTTGTTATTATTTTATTTTCAACTGATCTTAATACTTTATCAATTGATATTATACTTTTGATATAAGTTTTTCATAATTAAATTAACTAGGTTTTGTACATTAAAAACGAATGTTTTGACTTAACAATCTTAGAGCTTGGTCAATTTCTGATTTGACAGGAAAGAGTGGAAAAAAATATTTTTTTAAGGGAAAAAACATACTGTACAAGCC
This sequence comes from Thalia democratica, assembly GCF_965202585.1. NCBI lineage: Eukaryota > Metazoa > Chordata > Thaliacea > Salpida > Salpidae > Thalia > Thalia democratica. The sequence goes on from NW_028139447.1 coordinate 20,176, forward strand.
ATTCTTAATTAAAAAGCTTTCTATACGTTTTATTAATAATGCATCGAGAATAAAAGGGAATTTTAAGAGAAGATAAAATAAAGGAAATTAGCACTATATTCAATTTATCCATTTATATGTTATACATTTTTTTTTTGTACAAAGTATAATGACGTAATATTAACATTATCTTCGCTTTAAAACTTGTAATTATACAGAACCACTTAATATCTGCAGGCTCAAATTGATAAGCTATGGTTTTAACCTTTTGTGATTTTTTTGTGGATAAAATTATCTTCCAATCTTATAGATTTTAAAAGTTATATACGATCAAAAATACTGCTATGTTTGATTGTTTGTGCAAGCAGCTGTGACGTTTAAACACTTTCTTATAACTCAAGTTGTTAAAAAATTGTATTTGTAAATTATTTCTTAAACCTATACTACTTGAGTATCACTACTATTTGAATTAAAAAGAGTTTAGTTTTTCTAACAGGCTACCTTTGATCTAGGGAAAATTGTTATTAATACTAGGAGTGCACTACTATATATCCTGTGTTTGATTTAATTTTAGAATCTTTTATAAAAAACTCAAATGGTTTTCTATGTTTTGACTAACATTTCTATTTATGCTAAGGTGAACTTTATAAACTTTTTATCTCAAGTTGTGTATATTTTTACCGACTTGTTTGAAACAGTTCTTGAAAAAAGCACTTTCTTTGTATTTCAGAAACATTACATACCTAACAACATTTAAGTTATTTTTTGATGTCTGTTATCTACTAACTTATTTTGACTATAAGTTGTTAATTACTTGAATAGTTAAAAAGATGCAATAAATCAATTAGTTTAATTTAAGTTACTTGACTAAACAGTTTTATTTATTTACCTTTAATATTAATTGAAACTAAATCTAGGTAAAATACAAAAACAGTCGGAATTTTTTTTTTATTCACTTATAAAAAATTCTACATAGTTTTTTATATTTTCTGTATTCATCAGCATTGATGTTAACTTGGCATTATTTAACAAATTTTAGTGCTGAATTACCATAAAAGTTAATATAATAATACTTTATATAAAACTGAGCGCCTTCTTTAAAATAATATTTATAATACATGTATTACTTGCCAGTCTACAAGCATTACATTAACAGAATGTAATAACTTTCTATTCTACAACAGTAATGGTACTTTAGATAAGTAATCATAAACCCCATGTACGGCAGAATGTTTTTCTGTTTTAAATTTCATGAAACAAGGCAAACAAGTATAATTCTTTTTTTTATTTAAGTTTATAAAAAAATTATCTTTGTTAGGTGAAAAAATTTAACATGTGTCGTAGTTTTAAATATCTTAGAAATTCAATATTTGTTTATAGGTTTATACGGAAACTCAGTAGCATATCTCGAAGAAAAAAAACTTGGAAAACAAATTTTCACTAGATGTGGGTTTAATACATAACCAAATTAAAAGAGTATTTAATCAATCAACTACCTTTTTGAATGAAGTCTTACAACTTGAAAAACTTACATAATTCTATTTGAAAATTGTTTCTATTGTATTTGGTTAAAGAATATTTAATTGTTGAATTGAACTTATTTGGACTTGAGAATACAAGACTAGACTACAATTAATTTTTTCTTCAGTTAGAAATTTTTATTGTTATATTTTTTCTTAAAATTTATTTGTAAACAAATAAAAAAGATATCATACGGCGTTATTACTTCCTAGACTTAAGTTAAAAAATGTGAGTTGTTTGATTTTGACAAACAAAACTTATTATTCTCAGTCTTTTATTATTTTCGAAGTTTATTTTTGTTTGTCTAATAATAAGTAATACCCAGTTGGTATCAAAATTTGAATATTGTAGATAATACTTACTGTATAAAGTACTTTTTGCTACGATTTATATTAGAAGATTCATTTGGGTTACATCGTAAATTTATTTCACCACAAAGTTAATTCATTACTAGGTAATTAGATAATGCATATTTACTTACTTCTAAGTGTCTTTTGTCTGACGATCTAGACCTTAATCACAGCTAAAATTACATGTTGTAGCAAGTCAGACTAAATAGTTTTTATAACTTTAAAAGACTTATATACCTTAAAGTTTGTTGGATATTTACATCCAGTTTATAGTGAAGCAAGACAAATTTTTATTGTTACAATCTTTAGCTAGTTACGTTAGACCAGGGGTCGGCAGCCTTCTACAAGTTGCAGGCCAATTTTCCTAGAAAAAGTTGGTCGCTGGCCGTGTTGTATAAAAAAGTCTTCGAGGGCCACACTTGTTTCACAACATTTGCAATAATCAACCTCAAAATGCAATTTAAAATTAACTGATAAAAAAAAATCTGATAAAATAAGCAACAGTAGCGCAGAGCACTACAAATTAGTAAATATTAAATTATTAATCTAATTTCAGGTTTTTCCATAAAAATATTTCTTACAACTGTTTTTAAAAAGGTATGTTTTTAGCTAAAAACCACCTTGCGGCATATTTTGGGCTGCATTTGGCTTTTGGCCGCAGTTTGCCACCCCTGCTGTAGACTGAAGTTTCTTTTGTACATCCTAAAGTGTTAAGATAAACTTTAGGGCTACTGATTTTATAAAATAGTCAATTTCGTATATAAAAAATACTAGTATTATATCATTGCAACCCGCAGACAATCTTGATTTGGTTTATAAAAAGTGGTTTTGGTCGGAAGGATCCCTTGCAGATCTAGCTTTCAAACCACTTTGCTATTCGATTACTAGTTATTTTATAGTATTAAGTTTGGTTTTATTGAGATTACTATTGTTTATATAAATTTTTACGAAACTTGGACAAGACGTTAAAAGGTATCTAAGTAGTGTACGACTCGATAACCGAAAGGTTTTTTCCTGCACCAGGTCCTAGGACCAACTAATTTCAGCGCTTTTTTGTCATTCAATAAACAATTTATATTTTAATTATTTTCTTCAATCTTGTTGTCAAGACAATGTTTTTGTTTTATCTGAGTAATCGGAGATGTCAGGTAGATTAAAAACTCCGCAGCTTTTTTTTAGCCAATCGGAGCTCAGCTGTTTTTAATATTTTCAGGAAGTTTTTTGTTTCGAATTTCATTATTTGATTACATAACTACCAGTCACAAATATGTGAAAACAAATCGTTTTATACGCCTTAGAAAAAAAAAACACTTCTTTAAGTTGTACATAATTACATAATTTTTAAAACCATACTTAAATGTTGGTATAATTATCACTTAAAAAACTTGAACAGAATTACGCACATAACTTTTCTAAAGTAAATTGATATTTTTTAGGATAATAAAAGCAGATAAAATTAAGCTTACTTTAATACATAATAACTGCTTGTTGAAGTTTCAAATCCTTTGGTAAAAATATGTTTGTTATATTTAATATCAGTTAGATACGTCAATATTTCAAGATAGTGTTTGATTTATTAGAATTATATTCCTTGGACTATTTAAATTTTAACAATGAGAAATATTCAGTTTATTGAAATTAAACTAGCATGAAAAAATGTTGATCATACCAATGCGGTAGACAAGCCTTCGGTAGACTAAATTTCGTCCTAATAACGACTCGTCAGTCACGAACAAAAAGCCATAAAAAGCCTTTTTTTAAGCTTGTCTCACGGCATACGAAAGTCAAGGTTTCTGCTCTGCACATGTTCGCACTTTTTTGTAAATCAGCATGACAAATACAATTAAAATTTAGAAATCGAAATAAAATGTTTTTTTCTTATGTTCGGATAATTACAATAAAATTTAAAACTTTAATGAACTGATCTGTCAAACATTACTACCTAACTATGAGGGTAAATAAAAAAAATTAAATAACATACAATTTAACTTAACTAGATAAGTTAGTAAAAATCTTTAAGCTTAGTTTAATAACGTTTAAATGGTAATTTGAATAACTATTTATAACTTTATGCGATTAAATAAAGTTTCCTTGTCAAATGGATAAATTTCCCAAGGTATAAGTCTGAATTATAGTTAAATTTTATAATATAATCAACTTCAGTAGAAAAGTTTTCTAAATGTATAAAAAACGATACTCCAATATTACCGATTAAAACAGATTTAATAATTAAAACACTGCTGGAAATTGTTATTCTTTGCTGGTTAATATACTCAAACATTTACTTTAAAGTTAGTTTTTTCCCTCAGCGATCCAGAATATCAGTACTAGTTAAAGTTTAAACTACATCAAAATTGTTGCCTTAATTTTTATTAATTGGCTAATATTTGGAATTTTTTATAACTTAAACTTAAAATCTAAACTTTTTTTCTTAAATAAAAGGTGGAGTATAATATTTTCGCACTGCACGTTTTTGATAATTTTTTCACCAAGCCCGCTGTGTGATTGACTTTTGTAGGTAAAACTGACAGCCGGCAAAAAATTATTATCATGTCCTAGCTTGAATATCTTTTCAAAACTACTTAACTCTACTATAAAAAAATAATAGTTCTAAAACTAGTCGAACAATCTACAAAGCTGTATTAAGTTGATAAACAGTATTATTATTAAGCAAAAAATACAAAATTAAATAAATAATTACTGAAACTAAACTAAATAATAAAATAATTAAAAAACACATTTAGTAAGTTTAAATTTTATTTATACAGTTTATTTGAACTGATAAGACTAGCATGCAAATAAATATATGTTAGTGCTATTTACAGAATAAATACAAAGAAGTAGTCCATAATGTTTATTATACGTCAAAATTAAAATTAGTCATCATTCAAGATTTTTACGCGTCTATTAAAACGACAGTTGTTTATAAATTTTTGATGGCGTTCTTCTACTCAAAAACGTGAACTTCAAAATTCATCGAGGCCTCCATCTCAGGTTTATCTGAAAATTTAAAACCTTCATTTTAAAATAACTTTAATTTAATTAATATGTAAAAATTTTCACGAGAGTTTTAAGTTTACAAATATATAGGACCTTTTACTACATTATTAAGTTTACTAACAACTAGAAAGTTTTGCTATATTTCTAGGTTTAAAAAGATCTAAAATTTTTGGACACAACTTTAATATTAACAATATATAATTTTAATAATTTAGTTTAAAGCTTTAATTAATAAATTTTAACTTCAAATATAAAAAGCTTTACTCCTACCTGTTGGCTGTACCGTTTCATCTGCTTCAGGTTCGTTAACATCAATGGAAGGTTGTTCATTGTGCGGAACATAATCTTTTACAAGCTCACTAAAGTCCTCAACATTGTAAAGATGACGCAACTCTTTTGGAAGACTTTCAGGAGGACTGGCTGGTACACTGAAATCCTCAACATTGTAAAGATGATGTAACTCTTTTGGAAGATTTTTAGGAGGACTGGATGGTACACTGAAATCCTCAACATTGTAAAGATGATGTAACTCTTTTGGAAGATTTTTAGGAGGACTGGCTGGTACACTGAAATCCTCAACATTGTAAAGATGGTGCAACTCTTTTGGAAGATTTATAGGAGGACTGGCTGGTACACTGAAGTCCTCTACATTGTAAAGATGGTGCAACTCTTTTGGAAGATTTTTAGGAGGACTTGATGGTACACTGAAGTCCTCTACATTGTAAAGATGGTGGAACTCTTTTGGAAAATTTTTAGAAGGACTGGCTGGTACACTGAAGTCCTCTACATTGTAAAGATGGTGGAACTCTTTTGGAAGATTTTTAGGAGGACTGGCTGGTACACTGAAATCCTCAACATTGTAAAGATGGTGGAATTCTTTTGGAAGATTTTTAGGAGGACTGGCTGGTACACTGAAATCCTCAACATTGTAAAGATGGTGCAACTCTTTTGGAAGATTTTTAGGAGGACTGGATGGTACACTGAAGTCCTCTACATTGTAAAGATGGTGCAACTCTTTTGGAAGATTTTTAGGAGGACTGGCTGGTACACTGAAATCCTCAACATTGTAAAGATGGTGGAATTCTTTTGGAAGATTTTTAGGAGGACTGGCTGGTACACTGAAGTCCTCAACATTGAAAAGATGGTGGAACTCTTTTGGAAGATTTTTAGGAGGACTGGATGGTACACTGAAGTCCTCAACATTGTAAAGATGGTGCAACTCTTTTGGAAAATTTTTAGAAGGACTGGATGGTTCACTGAAGTCCTCAACATTGTAAAGATGGTGCAACTCTTTTGGAAGATTTTTAGGAGGACTGGATGGTACACTGAAATCCTCAACATTGTAAAGATGGTGCAACTCTTTTGGAAGATTTCTAGGAGGACTGAATGGTACACTGAAATCCTCAATATTGTAAAGATGGTGCAACTCTTTTGGAAGATCTTTAGGAGGACTGGATGGTACACTGAAATCCTCAACTTTGTAAAGATGGTGCAACTCTTTTGGAAGATTTTTAGGAGCATTTACACCTTCTCCTACATTTTCTGGATCTGCAAACGCGTAATCAGCATTTCTGTTGACTATTTGAATTGGTTTGGACGTCGCTAGTGCAACTAGCATCAAACACACAAGTAGTAACTTATTCATATCTTTTAAAATACGCCTGAAAACTTTAAATGTTTAGCTTACTTTTTTATAGTTACAGTTAATAACTATAGGTAGAAACACAAAATAAAAAGAAACAAAAATTTAAACAAATTACAAGAGCGATTGACTGTTTTTATGTTTACGACGTTTTTTTTTGTCATTTAGATACTTACTTATCAAAGACAAAAACAATATTCTATTTCCTTATGCCACTCTCTAGTTATCAAAAGAACTATACACTCAGCTAATAGTAAATTTAGAGAGGGAAAATTTTTACTTGAGTATTAGTTTTAAGTTTTTAAACAAGTAACAATTTGCCTTTTCGCTTCCAAAAAACTGAAGAAGCTTCCGAAATACGAAGTATTTTAGTCAGGAAGTTTAATAACTTACGAGCGTTAACTTAGCTCGATTAGAATTTTTAGCAAGTTTTAAAAAATGTCTAAACTTTAGATCCAACTGTTTTCATTATCTTCAAAGCTAACTAAGATTGTTTTTTTATTCTATAGAACGCTCCTTTGCATTTAATTAAAAAAAAACCATTGGATTGCGATTCGAATTTTTAAATGCGGCCGGCCCATTAAAAAATGTTGTTTTTTTTGAATTTTAACTTTAACTGATGTTTTAGACAAATGGTTAATTTTTTTTTGTTTTATTTTAATATTTTTACTTTGCTGTGTTCTCAAGGGTCGTGGTTTTTTGTCCTAATTTCTAATACTATAATAATGTATACAAATATGCTCGATTGTAAATTTCAAAAACCTTCAATTTTCTAACGGTCAATGTAGCAGAATTTTTTTTAAACTTATTTTATACACTTAAAATGACTTTTTTAAAAGGTTCACGCTTTTTTTTATCTAAAATTTTTTATGTAAGACATGACCCATGTATGTTTTACTAAAGTTATAATTAATTGAACATAAAATCCCTCATAAAAGAAATATGAGTGATTTCATGTTCAATTAATCATAACTTTAGTAAAATGTACATGTGTTATGTCTTACATAAAAACAGTTTAGATAAAAAAAAACCACGGACCATTTAAGATAGTCATAATTAAGTGAATTAAAATAAATAAATATTTTTTTTTGCTACAGTGACCGTTAGAAAATTGAAGGTTTTTGAAATTTACAATCACGCATATTTGTATATATTATTAAAGTATCAAAAAAACAACAACCACCCTTGAGAATACAGCAAAGTAAGAATATTAAAATAAAATAAAAAAAATACATTTTTTGACAAATACATCCGTTATAAATCATCTGTATATTATTCTCATTTTAGTATTATTTTTTAAAATACTAATTTCTAGTTTTTATATATTTATTCAAACTCTATCTTTTTTCAACATTTGAAAACTCAAAGAGTCCAATTTCTCAAGTCTCATTACAATTTTGAGTAATTTTGAAACTAACAATATAGCTTTATAAATCAAACCAAAACCAAAACTTCTTATTTTAATCAGTATCAGACAATGTTAGTTTTAATTGAGCCTTTTAACTATTATATAAAAAATGCAAATAAAAAGAAAAAATTTTTTTAGTAATGTAGATATCAATAAAAATGTTATTTCAAGTGACAAAAATATGTTCTGTTGAAAATTTAAAAATAAAAAACTTGTTGTATGAAATCTTAAAAAGTTTAATTTAAAAAAAAATTATAATGTTATGTGAGCGAAAAATGCTTTAGTATAGCAGTTTTTATGATTGACTTGACAAAAATAATACAGCTGTAATGAAAAAATTGATTACTTTTTCAACATTTTAACTTTCTTTTTATATAAGGCTAGCAATATAATTTATAATATCACTGAATGAAAAGGTAAAAAATAACAAAGGGTTGCCATTCTTTGAAGCAAAAAAATAACAGCCTTATTTGAATCTAGCCCGAATTACTTAATTAATTAAACAAGTTTGAGTCAGCCTGAGTTTAAGACAAACAAAACTCAAAATAATTAAGTTTAAAAATACTTAATAACCTAAAGATATCATAATAAAAAGAAAGGAACTGGTTACATGACAATTCAAATTCGGACAACTCAAATTCGGACAATTCAAATTCTTAAAATAATATCTAAAATATTATATCTCAACAAGTAATGCAAATTTGAAAAAAATAAAAATACATATGTAGATCTTATTTATATCTACAAGCCAGTTTTTCTTTTTTTGCAAAATCTTAAATATTTTTCAACATATTTTAAAATTACTAAAAGTAACTACGTTTTTTACTTTATTTAAGCCTTATCTCAAAAAATACTTAATGTTTTGCAAAAAGAAAAAAATGACTTGTAGATATTAATAGGACCTAAATGTTTATTTTTTACATTTGACAAATATACATTACTTTTTTAGTAGTGGCCCTTTCAATTTTTTCTTAACAATTTGAATTGTACGAATTTAAATAGTAGTGCACCATAATAAAAAGAAAGGAACTTCACAACAATAAATAAAGTTTAAAATAAAGTTATTCAAAAAAAAAAAAAAAAACAGCTTCAGTTTTGCAAAAAAGCTTTTGTCAACCTTGACTTTCATACAACATCACAAATTCAAATTAGCCTGAGCTGGCCTGAGTGTGTGGCAAGTCTTTAACTAGTAAACTTTCCAAAAGCTTCACTGATATTTAGCTATTCGTAAATTAAATGAATTATTTAAAAAATAATATAATTCAAAAAAAACATAAATTTATTCTTTCAAGACTTTATTTTACAAACTAAGTTTCGGTCAAAGACCTCGTCAGTGTTTAAATAAATCAAAAAAGATATGTAACAGTCATGGAAATTAGCATTTAATAAATTAAATAAAAACAATTTTTTACTCAAAAATTTCACTTAAAGAAAAAACAAGTTTTAATATTAAGATTGGGTTTATGGTAAAGTTTAAATTTTGGTTAAGTTTAAAAATCAATATAAGATCAAGTATAATAATAATAGCTGTATGTAGCTTTTTTTTTTCTTCTAGTTAACTTTCAAAGCAAACATTGCTTAAGTAAAAATGTAGTTAATGGTACTAAGCGAGCTTTAAGTTGAGATGCATCTCAAACATGCTTTAAGCAATGTTTAATTTGAAAATTAGCTAGAAGAAAAAAGAAAGCTACATACATCTTTTATTATTATTCTTGTAGTTATATTGTTTTTAAAACTTAACTAAAATTTAAACTTCTTCATAAACTAAATCTAAATATAAAAATTTGTTTTGTTTTTAAGTAAACATTTTAAGTAAAAAATTGTTTTTATTTAATTGTTTAAATGCTATTTTCCATAAATGTTACATATCTTTTTAGATTTATTAAAGCACTGACGAGGTCTTTGACCGAAACTTAGTTTGTTAAAATAAAGTTTTAAAAGTATAAGTTCATTATTTCTCCTCTAGTAGTTGAGATTTCTTTGTTTGTTTTCTAAAAATCAAAACATATAATATTCAAAAAAACAGGTAAATATTTTTATGCTGATTTTATTTATAAAAAGATTTTAAATATCCACAAGCTAACAATAAGCTAAATCACTAGAACTTAACAACAAAGTTACAACTGTCTGCAGAAAGTGTTTACTCAAATAATTCCTACCACTTTTTTGGTAAGATATATATAAGGTTTATGCTACTTATAAAATATTACATCAGTGTTTATTAACTCTATTTGATTGGTTCTCTACTTGCATACTCGAGTTACCTTACATCTTACACAATGTAAACGAGTTTCATCAGATTTTATATATAGGCTTATGCGACTTATAAAACATTACATCAGTAGATAAAACATTACACCAGTGACCAATAACTCTATTTGATTGGTTCTTTACTTGCATACTCAAGTTACCTTACATTTACACAATGTAAATGAGTTTCATCAGATTTTATATATAGGTTAATGCTACTTATAAACATTACATCAGTGTTTAATAACTATACTTGATTGGTTCTCTACTTGCATACTCAAGATACCTTACATCTTACACAATGTAAACTAGTTTCATCAGAATTGGTTATACTTGAGATAAGACCAATATGACTAGCTTAATGTTAAATTTTATATTTTAAGCTGTAGCGTATGGTGCTACTAGTAGCTTAAATGAGTTTAAGTAAGCTTTAATACTTTGTCTCATCAATTGTTTGTTATATTATAGAATTTTATTTATATAATTATCTACTGTAACTAATATAAATATAAGTTCTTTTTTAGTTCTACAAAAATATTTTTTTTAAAACACAGAACTTCATATGTCTAATAAATAAAAACAAGTAAAAGAAAAAAAATTGCGATATACATGCAAAAAGCTCATTAACTTAATACCACTATACTTAAATAAAATATTTCTTTATAAAATTTTCTACTTTAAAAACAAAGTCACAGCAGGTGGCAAAAATATATGCGTGTTAGAAGTCATACTTAACACAACTAAAAATATATAAACCTGGACTAATTTATTTTTTTCCTTAAAATTGAACAAGTATGATTAACCTCAAAAGTTTCAAATATGTAAACTTGAAACTCATTGTGTATGTACATCGTACAAGTCCTGATTTTAATTGTACATTTGAGTCATCCGAAGATTGCGTATATACTTGTGATAAGACTAATATAATTAATTAGTGTTGGGTTTGATCTTTTAAGCTGTATCTTATTGTCTTATAGGTGCTTAAGTATATTTTTAATTTTTAGACGCTAATCCTGTTTATTTTCATATATATTTTTGTTAATTAGGATAATTGTTTATAATTGTTTAATGCACTTTGAGGTAAACTAATTTAATTTATTAGTTTGTAAAAGCAGTATGAATATAGTTTGTTAATAAAGTTTATTAAAAGTACTAATAAGTTCTTCTAAGTAATAAAAATTTGTATGTCCAAGTATTATTTATTACATGGTTAAAACCAGTAATAAATTGTTCAAGTTACTATTTATTTCTTAACTAATTAAATTTTGCGTAATTTATTTTAAAGTAGCGACAACAGATTATAACAAAATGATAATCACTTCAACGCGTAATAAAATTTATCATGATAATTAAAGTAATTAATTTATTTAAAAAAAAAATTAAATGTTAAAAAACAAAGTAAATTTTAGTAAAGATTTAAAATAATCTAAGTGCTTTTTTTTACTCGTATAAAACTTTTTAGCTATTGCAGGAACACAGAAAAAATGTTCTCTATTTTTTAAAAGTTTGTAAGGAGTTTAGCGCCCGAAAAGTTTGTTAATATGTTTTCTTTCATAATCTAATAACTACACTTTATTTTAATTTAAGCTAACAAGTTTTTGAATCTTATCTCAATAAAATTATATCCAGTATCTTTAAAATACGTAGTTAATTTTGCAAACTTTTCTATGATACAAAACTTTAAAGGTAAATTACTCTCTTTTCTCCATAGCTTTGTAGGTAAATTTAAAGTAAAATGTGATTTTAATTTTTATTTAAATCTGATCAAATTAATTGGCCTATGTTTATAGTTTAAGGTTAAGTTGCAGGTTAATCCAAGAGAAGTTTTGTGAAATTTTGTGGTAATGTTGTAATATATAAAATATAAACTTTAATACTTTTATACCAAACCCCAAGTTTAACATTTATTACCATGCCAGAACCCTGATGTTAAATCATGTACAAAGTTGTACTTTACTTAGGCAAATGCTTAAACAATTCCAAGTCGATGCTTCAAACTAAAATTTGTTGTTCTAATAGAGAACTGACACTAAGCAACTAATGAAATCACTACAATGAAATACAAAACTATTTTGAATAAACTGTTTATTTTCTTTCAAAAACCATACAAGTATGTTTTTAACGTTAATCATAATCTTTAATTCGTTATATTTATTTATAATATGTTTTAATTAATACATGTATTTTAACTTTTCCGTTAACACACAAAAACATGTAATAAAAGAAGGATACTGTATAATTTGGTATAATTATATATTCCAGTAAACTTCTTTCGATAGGATCTTTTGTTAGCAAACGATTAAATTTAATTTTACATTTAGTTGGCAATCAAATATTTTAATAACCTAAAAGTTATTTGTTTCTTATTAATGTTTTTAATTTTATGAAACACTGTGTGTAGAGGTTATCATAAAACACTATGAAACTATTGCTTTATAAAAACAGCAAAGAAAATTTATGACAGCTAAACTTTAATTTCAATATTTTTAAGAATTTTGTTATTATTTTATTTTCAACTGATCTTAATACTTTATCAATAGATATTAAACTTTTGATATAAGTTTTTCATATTTAAATTAACTAGGTTTTGTACATTAAAAACGAATGTTTTGACTTAACAATCTTAGAGCTTGGTCAATTTCTGATTTGACAGGAAAGAGTGGAAAAAAATATTTTTTTAAGGGAAAAAACATACTGTACAAGCCATTCCCAATTAAAAAGCTTTCTATACGTTTTATTAATAATGCATAGAAGATAAAAAGGAATTTTAAGAGAAGATAAAATAAAGGAAATTAGCACTATATTCAATTTATCCATTTATATGTTATACATTTTTTTTGTACAAAGTATAGTGACGTAATAATAACATTATCTTCGCTTTACAACTTGTAATTATACAGAATCACTTAATATCTGCAGGCTCAAATTGATAAGCTATGGTTTTAACCTTTTATGATTTTTTTGTGGATAAAATTATCTTCCAATCTTATAGATTTTAAAAATTATATACGATCAAAAATACTGCTATGTTTGATTGTTTGTGCAAGCAGCTGTGACGTTTAAACACTTTCTTATAATTCAAGTTGTTAAAACATTGTATTTGTAAATTATTTCTTAAACCTATACTACTTGAGTATCACTACTATTTGAATTAAAAAGAGTTTAGTTTTTCTAACAGGCTACCTTTGATCTAGGGAAAATTGTTATTAATACTAGGAGTGCACTACTATATATCCTGTGTTTGATTTAATTTTATAATCTTTTATAAAAAACTCAAATGTTTTTCTATGTTTTGACTAAAATTTCTATTTATGCTAAGGTGAACTTTATAAACTTTTTATCTCAAGTTGTGTATATTTTTACCGACTTGTTTGAAACAGTTCTTGAAAAAGCACTTTCTTTGTATTTCAGAAACATTACATACCTAACAACATTTAAGTTATTTTTTGATGTCTGTTATCTACTAACTTATTTAGATTATAAGTTGTTAATTACTTGAGTAGTTAAAAAGATGCAATAAATTAACTGTTTAATTTAAGTTACTTGACTAAATTATTTTATTTATTTACTTTCAGAATTTATTGAAAATAAATCTAGGTAAAATACAAAAACAGGCAGATAAAAAAAAACTTAATCACTTTAGAAAAAATTCTACATAGTTTTTTATATTTTCTTTATTCATCAGCATTGATGTTAACTTGGCATTATTTAACAAATGTAAGAGTTGAATTACTAAAAAGTTAATATAATAATATGCTATATAAAACTGAGCGCCTTCTTCAAAATAATATGTATAATATATGTATTACATGCCAGTCTACAAGCATTACATTAACAGGTCCTAACAACTTTCTATTCTACAACAGTAATGGTACTTTAAATAAGTAATCATAAAACCCATGTACGGTATAATCTTTTATTTGCTTTAAATTTCATAAAACAAGACAAACAAATATAATTCTTTTTTGTTTGTTTAAGTTTATTCATAAACTATTTTGTTATGTCTAAAAGATCAAAAAATTTAACATGTGTCGTAGTTTTATATATCTTAGAAATTCAATCTTTTTTATATGCTCATACGGAAACTCAGTATCATATCTCGAAGAAAAACCATTTGGAAAATTAAACTTTTACTAGATGTGAGTTTAATATGTAACCAAATTAAAATAGTATTTAATCAATCAACTACCTTTTTTAATCAAGTCTTACAACTTAAAAAACTTACATACTTCTATTTGAAAATTGTTTCTTTTGTAGTTGATTATTGAATATTTTATTGTTGAATTAAACTTATTTTGATTTGAGAAAACAAAGCTAAACTACAATTAATTTTTTCTTCAGTTAGCAATTTTTTTTGTGATTTTTTTTTCTTAAAACTTATTAGTTAAAAAAAAGATATCATGCGGCTTAATTACTTTCTTGATTTAAGTTAAAAAATGTGAGTTTTTTGATTTTGACAAACAAAACTTATGTCATTCTCAGTCTTTAATTATTTTAAAGATTAGTTTTTGTTTATCTAATAATAAGTAATACCCAGTTGGTATCAAAATTTGAATATTGTAATTAATACTTACTGTATAAAGTACTGTATGCTACGATTTATATCAAAATATTCATTTGAGTTACATCGTAACTTTATTTCATCACAAAGTTAATTCATTAGCAGGTATAAAGATATTGCATATTTACATACTTCTAAATGTCTATTGTCTGACGATCTAGATTTTAATTACAGCTAACATTATATGTTGGAGAAAGTCATTTAAGTGGTTTGTATTTGATTCTTTTACTTAATATTTACTTTATCTTTTTAACTAAAAAAATAAATAATTTTTATAACTCTAAAAGACTTATATACCTTAAAGTTGTAGGATATTTACATCTAGTTTATAATGAAACAAGACAAACTTTTATTGTTACAATCTTTAGCTAGTTACGTTAGACCAAAGGTCGGCAGCCTTTTACAAGTTGTAGGCCAATTTTCCTAGAAAAAAGTCTTCGCGGGCCGCACTTGTTTCAAAACATTTGCAGTAATCAACCTAGTAATACTATTTTAAACTATAAACCTGATAAAATAAAAAAAACATTAGCGCAGAGCACTAGTAATGAGTAAATGTTAAAATATTAGCCTAGTTTTAGGTTTTACCATAAAACTACTTCTTATAACTAATTTTAAAAAGGTATGTTTTTAGCTAAAAACCACCTTGCGGAATATTTTGGCTTTTAGGGCTGAATTTGGCTCGCTGGCCGCAGTTTGCCACCTCTGCTGTAGACTGAAATTTCTTATTGTATTAAGATAAACTTTAGGTCTACTGAATTTTTAAAGTAAACAGTTTCGTACATAAAAAAACTTAGTATTAGATTCATTGCAACCGCAGACAATCTTGATTTGCTTTATAACGAGTGGTTTTGGTCGTTAGGATCCCTTGCAGATCTAGCTTTTAAACCATTTTGTAGCATGTTTGCTATTTGATTACTACTTACTGATAAAATAACCACGATAATTACCGACTGAGGGTTAGGGATAACAGTGATAACAAAAAAAAACTTTGATTAATTAAAAAACAAAATGAAAAATTTAAACTAACTTTGATAATAATTGTAAATATTAGCGGAGCATAGTCCTGCTAATTATTAGCAGCTAATATAATAATTGAATATATTAGGGAAAACCCCGAAAATATAGTATTAAAAAGTACCTCTGAAAATAATAAATTTAATAAGTAAAACACGTGCTCCTACCAATGATAACCCTTTTTTATAACTCCAGAAATTCCAAATAATGCACGTTTTTCTTCACTCAGCTGTTTTACGGTTTTCATTGTCTCTTTTTTTATTTAATTGTTTTTATTTTTTATTCATTCCATAGTGTTGTTGGTCTTTTATATGCTGATCATAAAAAGGATGTATTTTTACATTGTTCATCTTTGTTAAATTTTATAAATTGTTTAAAACTTGTTGCCCATGTGATTTTTTTGAGATATAAATATTTTTTTTTATGTCTTCCTAATATTTTTCAAATAAATCTTTAAATGTTTTAAATATATATTTTTATTAATATTTGATATTTTTATAGTCTTCTGTTTTTTCATTTAGTTTTTTTAATGTGTTGGCCTCAGATAAAATAATCCATCTGAATACATGTGGTGGGTGGTAATAATTGCCATTTGGAAACTTTGCTGTAGGTTTTATATGATTTATAGTTTTAAAACCATTTTTTTCTGAGCTTATTATCTAGTGTAATAAATCTGAAAATTCTAGTTTTTCCCTTTATGTTAACACTGTTTTAAATTGCAATTTCAGTTCATATTTATTAAAATTTTCATATAGTTCTTTTTCAATTAGGTTTGCCTTATTTACAGGACAAAAAAAAAAGATGTAATCTATTTATCTTTTATAAACGTAGCACATATTTAGATTTTTGTTTAGTAATATAATGGAGTGCAATATTAGCAGTAGGAATACCTGGATTATTTTTGTAAAGTTTGTTTTGAAAATTTATGTAGTTGTTTTCTAGGCAGAACATGATAGTTTTTATTATTTGAGTATTCTAGTTGTTATTATAGTTTAAGATTAAGGCACTCTTCAAGGAATATTTTTATTATTTTTATTTAAGGGAAGGGTATAGGTACTTTACATTTAGTGTGATTATATTAATTTCTTCTTTTGTTTCTTTTAGTTTTAAGTTAAATATATCTTCAAGGTATTGGTCACTGTCCTTGCAGTATTTGTTTACTTCAGTTTTACAATAACTTATTACAACATTTTAATTAGTTTTTGTAGCATGATGGTAATTCTAGATAAGAAAGTGTTGCCTATGGCCCAAATCATTCTTGTTTGTATCATTTCTTATGTTTATTGCTTTATTTTATTCAGGGTTTAATTTATGAATTTTGAAGTTTGGGTTAATATGGCCAGGGTTATTGTTTTTAAAATATTTTGGACATTTGACTTTAGTAAGTATATTGCTTTGTTGGTATTTTTACCAGTTGTACAAAATAGTATTTTTTCAATTTTGTTAAATTATCTACTATAAGTTCTGCTTTTGTTTTGGATAATGAAATTAGTTTAAAAAGTATTTGTATTAATTATTTAAAATTTTTCAGTTTATAAGAAATTATGTATATTATATAGTCGTCATAGTTGAAAATTATGATTTTTCAATCAATGTATGAGTTCCTTATGACTATTTTATTAAAATTAACTATTTTTTAACTCGTTTTCATTTCATTATTAAAGTTATTATTAAATCTAATTTTTTATTAACATTTTTGTAGATTCTCTACTTTCCAGTGTATCAGTTTTGTGTATTTTTTTACTTCTTTGCTTAAGTCTGTTTGTGGGGATAACAATGGTGTGGAAATTTTTAATTTATTTGGGCTATTTGTTCTGCTTCTTCTGTATCTTTAGTTTAATGAAAGTCTTTCCACAAGGTTCTTCTTATATAAGTAATTTAAACTCTTTTTTTTTCTATTTCATCTAACCATGGTGGTGTAGGTACAAAATTAAGTCCATGGTTTAGGAGTATTAGTTGGTTATCTATTATTTATTTAAAACATTTACTTTTGATGTATCAATAAGGTTCTTAATTTTTTTTTGAAAATTTTGTCTTGATTTATATATGTTTCTATCATCTTTATTTTATTTTTTTTAATTTGCTGTTTTGGTCATGAAAGTTTTTTTATTCTGATTTTTTGTTTATCATGAAGCCAGTTAAGCTTTATTGTATAATGTGACCCTTTTTCTAATCTTTTATACCACAATAAAGCTTTTTCATTAAGTTTTGGCCTAATTTTTTTTTTAATAGTTTAGTTTGAGTGCTTGGTTCTACAAGTTGGCAACTTAAGACTCTTTTCTGTTGTGATAATATTAAATCTAATTTCTTAAAATCAAGTGATGGTAGTATAATATTAAAATCTATGCATCTTCTTAAAAGTTCATCTTTTTCTTTACTGCAATATAAATTCAATTTTTTTTGTTAACATTTTTTGTAAACGAGAGACTACTCTTTTGTTTATAAACTTAAAATAAATTGTTTAGAGGTAGTATGTATTTTTTATAGTAGAGATGATTGAACAGCTTTGAATTATGTAATCTACAGATATTAAAATTGGTTTAAAAAACCATAAAAAATGTCTTAATTATTTTTCAAATTCAAAGATCTTTCGTTTATTATATAAACACTTTCAATGCTGTTGAGAATTAAATTGCTTTTAGAGGTAATTAATAAATGCATTTTTACTTTTGCTATGTTTAAATTAGGAACTAAAAATCAAAATTGATAAAAATAGTACTCAAATATGTAAAATTGTTAAAAAACTTCCTTTAACTTTTTAAAGAATTAAAAAAAAAAAAAATTCTCAGAATCTAAGTCGCGGACCAACTGCGGCCCTCGAACACGTTTATTTTAATGGGCTGCGGCCCGCAAAAGAAAATTCTGCAGCCCGCGAGCATGTAAATATAGCCCGCTGAGAAAAAATATATTTAAAAACAATTTTTTTTCCAGTTTTTTTCCCAGTTTCATAATAACTTTCTTTTTACAACATCAAGTTGTTAGCTGAAAAAAGAGTGTAACGAGAGCTTGGATTTAAAAAGCTGTTCATAAGATACCTATTTAGTAAAAAACAATACGCAAATGTTTTCCATTATGTCCTGGTCCAGGACTCCTGGACATGACTTTAAAAGGTATCCGAGTGATGTGCGACTCGATAACCGAAATATTAAATACTTTAAGCGATTTTATTTTTGTCGTGCAACAAACAACAGTATTACGTACAAAAGTAATGCACAGTGATTAACTAAATTGTTATTTATTTACAATTTAGGTATTTTGTTTAACATGTTTTTATACAAAACTTAATTTTATAGATGTTTTATCACTGTAAGTTATATTTGAGTGTGCACAAAAACATTTAAAATACCATGTTAACAAAAAGTAAGGTTTTTGAAAAGTTTCCATTGTTTTTTAAATTAATTTCTATGCACACCAATGTACAAAGATGCTCAGTTTTTGAACCACTTTTTATTTAGTACTTAGTTAGATTAAGTTTAGTTTATGCATATTTTTTTATTACTGTTGTTTTTACATGTAATATCAAAATGAGTACAGATACATTTAATACAATATATATAAATAAATTAAAACAGTTTTTGTTCGGTATGCATTTTAAATTTTCAAACAATATATTTTGACAAATTAAGTGTTGCAATGCTGATTTTATTATAACACAGACACTTTTTTTTGAAACTACCTATTAAGGAATAGTAAATTTATTAAGTCTATAAATTGTTAATCAAGTATTTCAAACTAAAGCTATTAAGCAACTTATTATTGCCACACATTTAGACTAAGTCAGAGTAGTTTGACGACTTTTCAAATTTACTCACAGTGTTGGTTTGAGTTATAACATATTTTTAACCTTGCAGCTGCTATAGTTTAAAATATTATCTATATTAATTGTATAAATACAAAAGTGAATAATTATTTTCCCAAAAAAAAAAAACTTAAATTCTGGAAAAGCTTTAAACTTGAAAATTTATGCTAAAAATGCCTTGAAAAACCTGGAATTTAGGAACTTTGATAAAAAAACAGGAATTTTAAACAAACTTTACATGTAAAAAATGAAACTTCGAGTTGACACAAAAAATCTAACATAAATATTTTTTTATTAAAAAAACACATTTAAAGTAGCTTAACAGTATCTTTTTAATGATGCTATAATTTTTAAGACATATTTTTCAGCTTTAATTATACATTAAAAAAGACCCAAAAAATTTTACTTGGAAAACCTAAAAAATTTCTTAAAAAACTTTGGAAACCCTAGAGCTGTTTACATTCTTTCTAAGGGATAAAAATGGGAACAAATGTTAATTGTTTAATGTTTATTTTTAAATGTTTATATGTCATGTTTATACAGCGCATGAAAACTTTTTTTTTACAAAAAAAGCCAAAAAAAAGAAGGTAGGTTATTAAAATATATTTTTTCTATTTTTGAAACTTATGCAACTTTTGTGGTTTATTAAACTGTTTTGCGTTTACCCTTTTTTCAACGTTAAAATGCTTTTTGTTTAATTCAACTGATCAATGAACTTATTATTTAAGTTTCAATACTAGTGATTAGTGTTGCTACACACTACTAAGGTTATCTAAGACTTTTTTCAAATTTTATGAAAATCAGGTAACTTGGTTTTTTTATTACTAATACTACACAAAATGAATTAAGTCAGTTTTCAATTTTAGGCATAAAGGCTTGCTTTTTCAACTTAAAGAAGATTGCCAACCTGAAATTTGTATTTTTTCAAGTTAAATATTTAAGTTGAACTTTTTAAGTATTTGAGATAGTTAAATTATACTAAGACTTAAATATATTAGTCTATGTAATTTTTGTTCTGATAAACATGTATTTATTAAAAAGGCATTCTATTTGTAGCTAAAAGTCATTAAAAATAATAAACTGAATAAAAGTAAAAAAAAAATTAATGTGACTAAAGATAAAACCAAAATATTATCTAATGTCACTAAAACTGCGGCCCGCGAAGATTTTTTAAATTTGAAATTTTGCCTGCGAGCACCAACTGCCTGCCGACCCCTGATCTAAATAGACAAACTATTACTTGAAATTTATACTTTACAGTAACAAAGGTAACTTAAAACAATAATTGTAAATAAAACTCAAAAAGTCCCCTAAGATATAACTCAAATGGAAAACTGTATTTTAGAACAGAAATTTTTAATAGTTTAAAAACTTTAAATTGTTAAACGTTTTTCAATGGTCTTTTAAACAATTTTTAATGCCTGTAGATTACAATGTTCAAAGTTGTCCAATATCTACTATAAAAAAGGCAGACTACCTCCAAACAATTCATTATAGTAAAAAAACACCCAGTTTGCTATCATATTATACTAATATCTTTTCTGTTAAACTTTTCATAGAGAAATGCAGTAAATATTATTTACTTATACAAACTATTTTTAGAAAAATATTTAAAAATGACAATTTTTTCATTGTGTTACGAAGATATTCCACGCGTGTTGAATTACAAAAATTGTCTCGATTCCTGTATAGAAGATGACCATGAAAAAATAACAGCTGTGTTAGAAATACTATCGAGTTTCCCTATGACTTATGAAATTCTAGTTGCAACAAGTATAGGAAAATCGGTTACAAACGCATATAAAAAGTGTAGAAGTTGTGAATTCTTGGCGAAATCGTTGAACAACAGGTGGAAAAAGATAGTGAAAAAAGCATTTGAAGTTCCAGAAAATTTCTATAATGCTAAAAACTATATCGATGATCAAAAAGCAGCATCAACTCATAAGTAATTAAAAAATAACTTATCAAATCATTGCATTTAACCTAGAGGAAGAAGAATTAAATTAGTAAAAAGTAACAAAAAGAAAAACAATGAAAAGAGACTAGAATACTTAAAAAGATAAAAAATCAGTAAGCTGAAGACACTGAATCTAAGTAAAAAAAGACTCAAATAACGTTATAATGAGAACAAGATAAGTAAAATAAAACATATATTTGAAGCTAGTAGATTTATCCTATAAGAACTTTTGATTTTAGTAGTTAAACGAAATAGTCTCAACTCTAAAGTATATAATTAAAGATACTAAGTAGTTAAAAATATAGGTACAAAATCATTTAGCTGATTTCATCAAAAGTAAATTTGGTAGTTTATAAATATTCGAAAATAAAATAACACACTACTATCTTGTCTTCTTCACTTAAATAACGCAAAATTATACTGCAATATAAGTGATTTCATTTTTGTTTGTTTTTTGTTACGCTTTTTATAATAAACTGGTTTTCAAATTGTACAGACGTATACTGTGTTTTTAAATTAAAGTATTGGTCACGAAAGTTAAGTACGTATAGTTAACATAGAGTACAGTTAAATACTCAATCCATTCTGTTTCCATAGCTTCTAACAAACTGTAACTTGTTTGTACTAATAAAGATTGTACAGTCGTAAGGCCAGCGTGATAGCAAAATGATTGTACTAAATTAACTAGGAACGGGTCAAAGTTGCACGAAGACCAAATTGCACAAAAACGAATTTGTACGGCGGGACTAAATTGCACAAAGAAAATTTTTCACGGAGGGTCATATTTGCACTTGAGTTAAAAAAAAAAACATAAAAATAAAGTTATGAAAAAATATAAAAAACAAAGCTAATAGACAAGTTAATAAAAAACTAGGAGAAAAAATAGTTACTTACCTATAGGTTAAAGGTTAAGGGTAACAGTGATAGTAAAAATAAAACTAATAAAAATTAATAAGTAGCACAGAAAAAAATCAAAAATTTGTTAATACAATATAAAACGCAAAAAAAACAAGTTACCGACCGAAGGTAAGGGTTAGTGGTAACAGTGATAGTAAAAATAAAAATTTAATCAAAAAAAAAATAATATATTAAAGTAATCGAAAAAAATTAAAAAAGAAAAAAAAAATCAAACTGTGCTTTTTTGTACGCTCGTACATATTTGACACCTACCAAAATTAGCTAGTGTGCACTGGATTTATCTTCAGTAATTTCTTATACATAACTTATAACATTTCAAAACCTACCTAATTTGTTACAAATTCCGTATTATTTATTACTTTACTTTAATCTAAACCTCTTTTGTTGCAGTAGTTATTGTAAATGATAAACGTGTTTAATTCTGCGGGCCGAATTATTTGTTAAAATTATAAAACTTTACTAGTATTTTACGTAATTTACTAACATAATAACATTTAATAGCACTGTGAATGCTAAAACAGATAAAATTAAAAATATAACCTAAATAAAAATCAATTTCATTTGTTTCGCAGAAGATATTTTCACGCTAAAATTTACGTCGTGGCTATAAGAATTCTGCCTGGCAGGTTAGATCTGGCCTTTAAGTCGTATGTTGCTAATTTTACATTAAAATAAAGTTTGTTAAAATATTCTTAACAAAACGTATACAAATTATACAAAACTTAATAACAAAACTGTTTTTATCAAGAAATAAGTCTAGAAGGAATAAATAATACTTTAGAAAAAAGGCTTAAAAATACGAAGATAGCAATTAACTATAATTTATTAAGTTTGACATAAAACTTTCCAACCACAAACCAAAATAAACTCAAGTTGTTACGAAACGATGTTCTTAGAAAAGTTTGCATCGGAATTTTGCAGGCCAGTTTTCAGGTGTTTTCACGCTAAGTTACGTCGCAGACAAGATGTTTCTGCCTGACAGGCTAGATTTGGCCTCTAAGATGTATGTTGCCACCCCTTACATTAAAATAACAAGTTTGTTTAAATAATCTTTAAAATGCTTCAATAAAATGTACAGATTCAAATAACAAAACTACTTTTATCAAGAAATACATGTGGTAGAAACCAAAAACACTTTTGCGGTGTAATAAAAAAGATATAGCAATCGACTTAATTTTATGAAAGTTTAAAATAAACTTTTTCTATTTAAAATTAAATTGTTACAAAACGGTGATATATTATAAATAGCATTGACACTTGGATGGCCGAAGGTGAGTGCCTTAAGGCTTCGATGACGCATAACACTTTTAAGTATATATGACATACATGTTTCGCAAGTTCTTAGAGTAAGTTGTACAGTTTTGTAAGACAGTTAGCTTTTAGTAATGTTTTATTATATTTTCTTAGAAGATTGCACAAAGTAATATACAGAAGGTTATAACTTAAGGCTTAAACGAAAACAACTTCAACGGACGCATAACAATTCTATTTCTTCCAACTTAAGTTCCGGCATTTCAAGTTTTGATAATTCTGACTCCGAAATATCAAGCTTTGATGATTCCGAGTAACCTTGATACCGAATTTGAACTCAAAGAGTCTGAATTGTCGTGTATCCGACTTCAATAACACACAAAAACTATCAAAAAATAATTACTATTTTCGAATGTTTAGTACATTTTTTCAATTTCTATTCTTTTTAAGCTGAATTCTTTTCTATAGCTAATAAAAATTTTTAAAATAAAGTAAGTTTTTGTTTTATAATGTTGTGTATACCAAGCAAACGCTGTGCTCGTATAATAAACTCAGATAATTATTAGCTATGTTTATTAAACAACTTTAAGTAAATGTTCGATTAATATAAACATTTATAATTAATTATTTTACCTATAAAACAATTAAATTATTAAAAAAACTAAAATTGTTTAAAACAATTATTCTAGACTAAAGCATAAATGTCAACATTTGATACATGCTATGTATGTATAGCTTGTGGATAATATTTATATTACTGTTTACCGTTGACTTTGCTTTTATATATGTCTTAAGTTTTCTTTAAACAAAGTTTCTGTATTTATTTTAGCTGCTTTATATCGAAAAATCATTTGATGTTTAAAACAAGTTGATAAAACAAGGATAAAAATTATAAAGCTTGCAGAGGTAGCTTTATTGTATATATTTTTAAATTTATTCTACCTCAATAATACTTAAAAGGGAATCCCTTAGTTTTATTAACGATATCAATTAAGCATAACTGTTTTTACATTTTTGTATTTCCTTTTACAGAGGTGGGCAAGGGACAGCACGCGACGGTTTTTGCTTAAAAACACATTGTGCAATTAAACAAAGTTGAGGTTAAATGAAAATTACTTCGAAATTCTGTTCTTTATTTTATTATTAATACACAACAGTGCTTGTCTAACATTTATAACACTGACACTTTACTTTAGATATTTATTTTAACTTTTATAAATAAAATTTTCAAAACTTGTGGCCTGCTAAGACACTTTCTAACTAGTCCGGAACTATTTCATTTGTTAAAATATTAAAAATAATAATTTACATAAAATAAAGTTTGATATTTTTTCTAACAAAAAACTTACAAAACATTAAAGCTTGTACTAATTAAAAATTTAGTCCGGTATGCGAAATATTTTTTGGTAAATCTGGCCCATCGACTAGAAATATTTAAACCCATTTACCTGACAGTTTTGTTCTTAATCATAATAAAGTTTTATTTTGCTCACCATTCTGACCAAAACATTAACTTGTGTAACTTAAAAAAGTTAATAAAATCAAGGCATTAACATTTAATTTTCTGGATATTTACGGAATAAAATTGTAAGAGAAAGAAAACGTTTTGTTTATTTTTCTAGTTATATACATTTATTATAAAGCAGTGACGGCAAATTGCGGCTCACAGGCTAAATGTTGTTCTATTAGTACTTTTCGGCTAAATGCAGTTTTATTAAGTATTTAAAAAAGTATTTGCGGTAAAAACTTACATTTAAGCTTTTAATTAAAAGTTAAGAACTACTAGTCCTTTATCGAACCTTTTATTATCATATTTTAGATTTTAAATGTTGTTTTTTCCTTTTGATAGTAACAGCTATTTCAAAATATCTGTTGCTCGCGCGAAAGACATTTATACATACAGTCCGTCCCGCAAGCAGTTTGTTTTAGAGAGTTGGCTCGCATCTTAAAAAAGGCTGCCGAGCCCTGTTATAACCACCAAATAGTATATATTTTAGTTTGTGCAATATGTATTTCTAACAAGTTTTGTTTAAGTATTAGTAAACCTTTAATTAGATAAAAATGTAGGTTTTTAAAAAAGTAGAATTTCTAAATTAATTAACATATACATGCATTGGTATTTCGTATATGAAATGTTTTGGTTAGCTCATTTTTTGCTGATATTTCTATAAGTGTTCATCTTTTAAATAGTAGTTTAGCAATTACAGTTTAGCATGATAATTATCACAGTATAGCATGTTAATTACAGTTTAGAAAAAATACAGTTTAAATTATAACAGTTTAGCATGTTACAGTATAAACTAAAAAATGACAGTGTAACATGTTAACTAGATAAAGTAGTTTATAATATGTTTTAATAAAAATTAGATTGATACCAAAAATATTTTACTATACAAGCAGATAGTCAGCTTATATACAAAATAAGTAAAATATTGAGTGCATAAATTAAGTACTTAACAACACTGAATAAAGTTAATAACTAGAATTAATTATACAAATTATTATTAATAAAAATACTAACTTAGTATAAATTACAATTCATAAAGCTTTAGTGAATATCTGTTTTATTAAACAACAACCGTTTCGACTGACAGAAAATTTCATCCTAAGGTTTTGAAAAATCTGTGGTATTAGCACCTTATGGCATAATAAAGTTATTAATTTGAAAAGCTTCTTTTTACTTTTATTGTTCTAGTTTAATTTAAAGAAAAGTTTTCAAGTCAAAACTGTTGAAAAAATAGATAGTAGTAAAATTTGGTTTACAAAGAGATAGTTTTTAAAAACAAAATATAAGAAAGTACATATATTACAGTTTAGATCTACTGGAGATGTATGGCTTTACTTAAGGATTGTAAATTTTGAAATATTAGTTAGTTCGCTTCTGCACTACCTTTCTGTGTCAGTTCGTTTCTCTTCCAAGCCTCATGCCTCAGTCGTGCCGCATCCGGATCTATTTCGTTTTTAAAACAAAGTTTAAAACTTTTATTTGCATGAAAATCTTATTTACATACTAAAAAAATATTAAAAATTCATTAAAAATTATAATACTTTAATGTTTTTGTCTAAAATCGACTAAAATAATCAAATAAGACTTCAACTTAAAACTAGTTATGTGAATGAATTTTTATTTATGAAGTTGAAACAAAAGATAAACTAATATTAAAACAAACAAAAATTATTGGATTATGTAATGCATTTGAACTTAGTTTTAAAACTTGAAAAAAACTTTAGTCATATTTCATACTACAAAATAATAAATATTAATAGAATGTTGGTTAATGCTAAACTAACTATTAAACCCTTCGACAAGAATTGTTAGCGCTTCTTCAATTTTTTGCTGTGACACCTTCAAACCAAGCTCAGACCTGTACATATAATAATAAATATATACACTTAATACATCATTACATAAGGTAGACATACAGTAATAAAAAACAACTTTTGTGTATAGTTATACTATTTGTTACTAAAATACAAATAGTTTTTATTTTTTGTAAAGCTTTTTAATTTTTTTTCTGATCTAACCTTGTAAGTAAAGCAAGATTTTGTTAGTATAATAACTAAATTATTTTTATTTTAAATGAAAAAGACTTTAGCCTGCATACAAACAGTACGAAGGTTTTTACCCAGGATTGTACTTGGACAGAAGCGTGTAACCCATAACAAAATTGTTGCCGCTTGCGCTCAGGGAAGAGGCCAGATGCGTTACATCGTCTCCGTGTGCAAATTTTCTGTTGCTGACCACAACTTTGCGACTCGTTTGATTTTTAGCAGGCTGAAAAGTAGTTATTTTACATAAAGAACTGTATAGTTGTATTTCATTCTTTTACGTACAGTATAATCTGATATAAACCATTAAAAAAGGTTAGTTATAGCTTAATAAGATTATTATTTTTTTAATTTTTAATTAGTAGTAATAACTAAGTTAAATAACAGAAGCTCCAGTATTGTTTTATTTTTTTCTGAACTTTTATCAAGTACTAAAACTGAGCAAAATAAAAGTTATTAACCATACCGTAAACTAAATTTCTAAAATTTTCAAATTAAAGAAAAAAACACATAAATGTTATTTATTATTTAATTTAAGTTCTACGTACGAGTAAAATGTCTTTAAGTTATATCTGATTGTCTTATATTTAGAACTGAACAACAAAAAAGTACTTTTTGCTGAAAAGTAAAGAAGACTTCGCAAACTGACGGATTGTCATTGTTGTAAACTTGAAAAACGTCGTAGATAACAAGAAAGTTTGAATCACCTGAAGCGCAATTAATTGATCCGCTCATGGTTGAAATTTTTGATAAATACTTTACGCGCCAAGAGCGATCTGTAGTGCTTGTCACCTGTTGGAAAATTAATAAATTTTTACAGTCGGTAATGTTTTTATAACTAACCACTTTCCCGAGTTTGACTAATAAACTGTGTTTATATTTCAGACATATACTAACATTTTGTAAAAAATCAAATATCTAAATGTTATTTGGTAAGCTGATTTTGTATGATGTATTAAGAATATACACCAACCTAGTTTTTAAAAGTATTACATTGTAAATACATTTTGTTTTGGTACAAAACGGTAACCATTTTTTTACAAACGATTAATGAATTACTAATATAAACTGTACGAGTCTAGATTGCTAACTTAATTTTACAACACGGTAATAATTAAATTACATCTAAAAGCCGTAAATAAATTGCAGTTTAACAATATAAAGATTTTAAATTTTAAAAACTCTCCTCAGAGTCTACTGAATACCTTTAAGCATTTGTAAATACATTACAATCGTACAAAAGTTTTATAATATTTGTGACTAAGTAACAAAAGTACCTTCATTTTTACACTGTGGTTATTTTCTTTCATGTCTTTTACAACCACAAAAGTAGTGAAAGGATGCGACTTCAGGCTTCCGTATGCGAAAGCATCGTCAACCCTGTTTGATATAATAAACTTTAGTTTGAATGATGTTGGTGTAATGTTTAGTTATAAGTTTGTTGTTCAAAATTTTTAAGGATTTAAAAAAAACTTTTACTTACTAAAGTATATTTCTAAGACTTAATAGAAAAACTTTCAATAGCAATTAATTTTAATTTCTTACTTTTTGAATTAATAAAAATTATTTATTTGTGTGTAAGGTGAAAGTCGTAAGCGCAACAAAGCTAAACACGTAATCTAATAAATCATATCAAAGAATTAAAAAAAAACTTACGAATATTGTTTGTCATATTCCACTATGAATTTAGAATCATCCAGTTCTAATGCTACCTGATTTTATGTTTAATTTTTGTTCTAATTGGTTACAAAGTAAACTAGTAAAAACGAGATCTAAGTGTTCTGAACAAGTTTTGTATGACATGGTTAAAAGTACAGCACATACAAATAATGTCAGCAACTTAGAATAAATTTAATAAAAACAGTTCGTTAAAAAGTGTTATAAGAAAAAGACTACTTACTTTGTTACTACCCCAGTCATACATGGAATTACCACCGGTTCTTATATTGTATTCCGGAATAAAGAACTTACAGATGTAGTTGTACTTGTAACGGTAGAATCTATCAATGCTGCCAGCCACTACTTCAGACGAATATTTTCTAATTGTTTCAACACTCTTGTTAAGCACTTTGAACGCATCATTTGTCAGGTTTCTAAGTGTCTCTACGAAAATTATTAAATTATGTATCGATTAAAACCGTTACTATTATGATAACAATTTACTTTATATCTATTTGATAATAAAAGCGTGTGATAAATTTCAACTTGTAACTTATTCTGATCATAAGAGCTAATTTAAAAAAGTGTCATTTAAATAAAAAAGTTTATCTTATATTAAAACAAAACTTTCAACATAGACTAAAAAATATTGTGAAACAACAAATGTTTAGCAATATAATTTATGCTCTTTCAACAAGCTGTCGTTTTATTAACTACAAAAACTAAAACGGAGACAATTTTGCACGGGTTAATTATTTTTTTATTTGTTTTTTAATTTTTTTAATAATTTTAATATTTTTTTTTTAGTTTTTTTTTTACTATCACTGTACCCCTAACCCTTACTCTCGGTCGGTAAGTTATTTTTTATTATTATTTTATCTTATTTATGTTTTATTTAGTTTTTTTGTTTTAAATTTATTATTATTCTTTTTTTTTACTATCACTGTTACCCCTAACCCTTACCCTCGGTCGGTAGCTTTTTTTTATTTTTTATTTTTTATTTTTTATTAAATAATTTTTTTTTTTAAGTTTTTATTTTATTTATTTTTTTTTTGTCTATTTAACTTTTAAAATGTAACTCGTGCAAAATTGACCCTTGTTGAAAAATCGACTTGTGCAATTTGTTCCCTTGTGCAATTTTGTGCCCTCGTGCAAATTTGGCTTTGTGCAATTTTGTGCACACGAGCAATTTAGTAACCTCGGGCAATTGTATATTCGTGCAATTTAAACCCGTTCCTCTAACTTTAATCCTAATTGCTTCTTCGTCAGGTAAATAAAGTTATTAAGAAATTTCACATCATCAAAATTGTGTCTATATCAAATGCATTATTTTAAAACCTAAAAAGCTTTTTGGCCTTTTCGGTTATAGAAAAAAATTGTATTAGTTTATGATTCTAACATAAGTTTATATTGGTATTTTTCTAGGAAACCTCTACACGCGTTTTAATATTCTTTTCAGGCTAATGTTTTTTGCTTATTATATTTATTTTCATTACTACCAGGCTCAATATCTACAATGTGTCACTAACTTTAAAGCGCAGTGCCTTTTCAAGAAAGACGTTGATGTTGTTTCAAATTTTCATAAAAATTCTTTTATCGGAACTTTTATCCAATAAGTTTTAAAAGCTGACGGCTGATGTTTAATTATTAATTGATTGATATTCAGATATTTTCCATGTAAAACAATTTATGTATGTTAAAATCGTATTACTTTCACTATACTACAAATAAGATTCTGTTTCATATAAATATTGATAGACGTTTTTTAACACATTTTATGGCAATTTAAAGACTAAACAACAAACAATATGTTATGAGCTTGTAGTAATTATCTAGACCAGGGTTTCCAAATGTTGTCAATATGGCTTCTTTGGGGTTTTCTTAGCAAGTCAGGGGCCGATAAGCTGCAAAAAGGCCAAAGGAAAATTTAAAAATTTTTATTTCTAGATTTTTCGTGTTGGTAATTTCATTGTAATAATACTCATTTTTAATGCCCACAAAATCTTATCATTCTTTTAAACAGTAGTCTAAACTAGTTAATGCAATTTAGACTAAATTATATTCAGTTATTATTTTTAGTTATTTAGTTTATATATTTCGTCGATAATATATTTAGTTGTTATTAATTTAGTTATTAGGTTTTTTCGTACACCAGTTCCTTAGACCAAACTTTTTGAGGGCTTTTTTTATCGTTCAATAAATAATGTAATAGGCGCTTAGACTACACAATAAACAATGCCTAATTATTAAGATATGATTACTTTAATAAATAAACCTCATGACTTTTAGAAATAATCAACTAATGCTTACTTAAATTTTAAATTACAATTTATTAGTTGTCAGCATTAAATAGTTACATTATTTGTTATATATAAAATAAATACTGTTTGAACACTTTTTTTTGGAATTTTTTTTATTGCAAAACAAAGATTAAAGTTGTAAAAGTTAGTTAGTAATCCTAATTAAAGATGAAACTTTGATCAGTTAAAAATTGACATAAATTATTCCAAATAAAAAGTAGTTAAAGTTATCTTTTTAAACAAGTTTTAAAACTATATTAAAAATCAGTTTTTAGAACAAAGTAAAAAATGTTTTTATAATTGATAAGGTAAAATTTATAAACTAACAAAAATTTGTTTAGAGAAAAAAAAACTATTTAGATACATCTTCTGAAACAGCAAGTTATCAATTTAACTTAGCTTTAGTTTATTAATCGATTTTCTAATAAAAGTATCTATATTATATTTCTACACAACTATGGAGTTTTAAAAGTGAACTATATTTTTGGTACGAACTATAAAAGTTTTTTTTTTGTGAATATACAAACATATTACCTTCATGTGAAAATTTTTTGAATGTTAGCTCGTATCCAGTATTTCTATATGATCTATCAGAAACGAACTCAACAACGATTGTACCTTTTTTTACAAACCTTGTGAACCTACTTCCTAGTTCCCTCCGATCATAATGCTTAGAACCATCGCTAAAGTGTATCTGTTTAATGAATTTTTTTTGATTTTTTATTTATACTTTTATAAACTCAATATCTTAAAAACATAAAATTTAATTTACAAACACTGTAATAAACGCTAACCTTTCACAACATTAGGACTAAATTATCGAAAATTCAAAATCAACTAGATAAAAGTTTAAATTTAAAAAGTGCTTTAAAATGTTCAACCCATCAAGAAAGTTGAAACAAACCCGAAGGTAGTCGTAACCATCCTCCCCTTCCCCGAGGACACCGAACATCACGTGACTGTCTTCCGCAACTTCTATGTACCAGACGCAGTGAGCGTTGTTCGGGTAGGACTTGTACTGTTCACCATTTTTCGGATACTTTGGCGTGTAGATGCGCTGTTTTTCTGTCGTCACAGTCGTTGTGTATCCGCATCTCACCGAAGATTTTGGTTCTTTGGTTATTAAAAAGTAAAATACCAAACTTTAAAGTGCTTTACTTCTAAGTTACAAACCAGATTAAATATATCAAATAATATTTTGAAAACATTCAAATGTAAAAGTTTTTGATACTAGTAAAAAAACAGTAAAATAAAACGCTTACGATTAAATGTATTTATTTTATAAAGTTAAACTTTTATTTCCCGTATAAGCTGGGCCGTCAATTGCTGCTTCTAGTTCTGCTCTTTCTTCAAGAACTGAAAATTAATATCAAACTTAAACATTTTTACTAATTATATGCAGTTTAATTTAATTCAAAACACTAAAAGAATTGTACTGGAGTATTTAAAATAAATTAGTGTTTATCGTAATTTGCACCTAATTGCCTATTTACAGACAACAGTTTTAGTTTATCATTTAATGGTAAAAAAAAAAACTCCAAACAAGCAAACAAAAATGTTTTAACAAAAAAAATTCAAACAAGCTATATAAAGTTTTACCAACACAAGTTTTGTCATAATTCTCATAAACCACAACAATTTTTTTTAATATTTGTTTTAAGAAATCAATAGATGGGCGTTACTAAATACAATTGACAATAATGCATAAAAACATATCAGTTTAAAAAAAAAGCATTAAATAAAAATTAAAACTAATAAATTAATTTTCATGTTGCATTACAAATTTCTGTACACAAACTATTTATATCTATGAAAAATTATATAACTCGAAGACTTTATTAGTATGACTAATGTAAATCATGTTCAATTTTGGTAAAAACAGTTTTTTTTTGTGTATTTATAAAACTTAATTTAGCTAGCAAAAATAGTTTTTAGTAGTTTTTTGTTTTATAATAAATTTATTTTGCACTCTAGGTACGTTACAAAATAACTGTTTACATATTTAGCAGTACTTTAAAAAGTAAACTAAAACACACTGGGTACTTTGAATAAAATTTATATTAGTAGTACATATTAACTTAAGTCAAATGTTTAAAAAAAACTTACAATACGAACAATCAAATTTGGTTGCATCGTTGTGAGTAAAACATATGACAAAAGCTACAATAACAAGTTGAATTGCAACAACTTGATTTTTATTTTTCATGACAACAGAAATGATTTCTACCAGTTAATAGCTATGTAAAATCTGCTAATGTTATTTTTTGTGAATTTAATCATAAGTAAAACGTTTTTAAATCCTTAAATATGATTTTGAAACAAATGAAAATACATAATACAAATATATATAAAAGAGTTGTAAAGCTATGTAGTCTAAAATTCTCACTTTAATTAAGTTTTGTAAAAAAAGACAATATTTCAAAAAGTTAATAACACACTACTAAAAGCAAGTCATAAACTGTCTTACAAAACTGTACAAGTTGATCTAAGAACTTGCCGAACATGTATGTCATTTATACTTAAAAGTATTATGCGTCATCGAAGCCTTAAGGCACTCACCTTTGGCCATCCATGTGTCGATGCTATTTATAATTTATCACCGTTTTGTAACAATTTAATTTTAAATGGAAAAACTTTATTTTAAACTTTCATAGAATTAAGTCGATTGCTGTATATTTTTTATTACACCGCAAAAGTGTTATTGGTTTCTACCACCTGTTTTTATTGTTAAATGTAGTTTTTTTTTTTTAATATGTTCATTTTATTAAAGCATTTCAAATATTATTTAAACAAACTTGTTATTTCAATGTAAGGGGTGGCAATATACAACTTAGAGGCCAAATCTAGCCTGTCAGGCAGAAACATCTTGCCTGCGACGTAACTTAGCGTGAAAACACCTGAAAACTGGCCAGCCAAATTCCGATGCAAACTTTTCTAAGAACATCGTTTCGTAACAACTTGAGTTTATTTTGGTTTGTGGTTGGAAAGTTTTATGTCAAACTTAATAAACTATAGTTGTTGCTATCTTCGTATTTTTAAGTCTTTTTTCTAAAGTATTATTTATTCCTTTTATACTTTTTCT
Organism: Thalia democratica; assembly: GCF_965202585.1. NCBI lineage: Eukaryota > Metazoa > Chordata > Thaliacea > Salpida > Salpidae > Thalia > Thalia democratica. Next base: position 54,416 of record NW_028139447.1, read on the forward strand.
TGATAAAAACAGTTTTGTTATTAAGTTTTGTATAATTTGTATACTTTTTGTTAAGAATATTTTAACAAACTTTATTTTAATGTAAAATTAGTAACATACGACTTAAAGGCTAGATCTAACCTACCAGGCAGAATTCTTATAGCCGCGACGTAATTTTTAGCATGAAAATATCTTCTGCGAAACAAATAAAATTGATTTTTATTTAGGTTATATTTTTAATTTTATCTGTTTTAGCATTCACAGTGCTATTAAATGTTATTATGTTAGTAAATTACGTAAAATACTAGTAAAGTTTTATAATTTTTACAAATAATTCAGCCCGCTGATTTAAACACTTTTTATCATTTACAACAACTACTGCAACAAAAGAGGTTTAAATTAAAGTAAATTTATATATATTACGGAATTTGTCACAAATTAGGTAGGTTTTGAAATGTTATAAGTTATGTATAAGAAATTATTGAAGATAAATCCAGTGCACACTTGCTAACTTGGGTAGATGTCAAATATGTACGAGCGTACAAAATTGCACGAAGGGACAAAATAGCACAGATTGATTATTTTTGTCTTTTTTTAATTTTTTAAGATAAACTTTAATTATTGTTTAATTTTTGATAAATTTTTTATTTTTACTATCACTGTTACCACTAACCCTTACCCTCGGTCAGTAACTTGTTTTTTTTTTCGTTTTATATTTTTTTTAACAAATTTTTTATTTTTTTTGTGCTAGTTATTAATTTTTACTAGTTTTGTTTTTACTATCACTGTTACCCTTAAACTAGGTAGGTAACTATTCGTTCTCCTAGTTTTTTTTTATTAATTTGTCAACTTTTTTTTTGTATTTTTTTATAACTTTTTTTTTCTGTTTTTTTTTAAATCTCGTGCAAATATGATCTTCCATGTAAAACTATCACTCATGTAAATATGACCCTACGTGAAAAATTTTCGTCGTGCAATTTTATCCCCCCGTGCAACTTTGTTTTTGTTCAATTTAGTCTTTGTGCAACTTTGACCCGTTCTCAGTTAACTTAGTACAATCATTTTGCTATCAACGCTGGCCTTACGACTGTACAATCTTTATTAGTACAAACAAGTTACAATTTGTTAGAAGCTATGGAAACAAATTGGATTATGCATTTAACAGTACTCTATGTTTATTATATGAAATTACCTTCGTGACTAATACTTTAATTTCAAACTCAGTATACATTTATATGGTTTGAAAACCAGTTTATTATAAAAGCGTAACAAAAAATAAACTAAAGTTAAAACATTTATATTGCAGTATAATTTTGCGTTATTCAAGTGAAGAAGAAAAGATAATAGTGTGTAATTTTTATTCAAATATTTTTAAACTACAAAAATTACTTTTGGTGAAATCAGCTAAATGATTTTGAAGCAATACTTTTAAATACTTAGTATCTTTAAATATATACTTCAGACTATTTTGTTTAACAACTAAAATCAAAATTTATTATGGGATAAATCTACTAGCTTCAAATATGTTTTTTATTTTACTTATCTTGTCTCATTATAACGTTATTTTAGTCTTTTTTACTAAGATTCAGTGTTTTCAGCTTACTGTTTTTTTTTTATCTTTTTAAGTATTTTAGTCCTTTTTATTGTTTTTCTTTTTGGTACTTTTGACTTCTATAATTCTTCTTCCTCTTGATTAAATGCAATGATTTTGTCAGTTTTTTTTAATTACTTATGAGTTGATGCTGCTTTTTGGTCATCGATATAGTTTTTAGCATTACAGAATTTTTCTGGAACTTCAAATGCTTTTTTCACTATTTTTTTCCACCTGTTATTCAACGATTTCGCCAAGATTTCACAACTTCTACACTTTTTATATGCGTTTGTAACCGATTTTCCGATACGTGTTGCAACTAGAATTTCATAAGTCATATGGAAACTCGATAGTATTTCTAACAGAGCTGTTATTTTTTCATGGTCATCTTCTGTACAGGAATCGAGACAACTTTTGTAATTCAACACGCGTGGAATATCTTCGTAAGATAGGGGTGTGCAACGTTTTTCAATCAACGGGCCGGATCCGGAAACATTTAGTCTTTTTCGGGCCGGAGCATTTTGAATTAGTTATTTACCGGATCCAGTGTCCGGATCCAGTCGAATAATGACTTTTTAGATTTGAATTCGACTGCGTACTAATATTAAGTCGAGATCCGGATCCGGTCGGATTCTAATTAAAATATAAGTTTCGGATCCGGCCGGAATCTAGTTATTTTGATTTAATGGATTTACATTTTTTGAATCCTTAAAATTCACAAATATTTCTCAAGCCTGACAACTTAAGATATATATTGAGACATGTCAGGTGCTAAAACAATGTCTATAACTTTAATTGACATTTAATTAACAAAGATACGTATGTAAAATATCGTACTTAAAAAAACACTTTGCTTGGGGTAGTTTGACAAAACGATATTCCAACTACGTTAGAACAATTCAAAACATTAGGACACAATGGAATACTTATTAATACACATTAATTTACAAAGTCATTTTTTAGCATGTTTTTAAAGTCAAATTCTTGGAGTTTTGATATGTAAAAATATGATGCAAAGTTTAATTAAAACTTTGTTATAATAACCCTTAGTCGGCCTGTCATTTGCTTGCGGGCCGATTAATTTCATTTGCGGGCCGGATCCCATTAATGTTTAAAAAACGGTCGGGGGCCGGTCATTTTCACTCTGCGGGCCGGATCCGGCCTCGCGGGCCGTACGTTGCCCACCCCTATCGTAAGACATTGAAAAAATTGTCATTTTTGAATATTTTTCTAAAAATAGTTTGTATAAGTAAATAATGTTTACCGCATTGCTCTATGAAAAGTTCAACAATAAAGATATTAGTATAATATGATAGCAAGCTGGGTGTTTTTTTTCACTTTAATGAATAGTTTGGAGGTAGTCTGCCTTTTTTATAGTAGTTATTAGACAACTTTGAACATTGTAACCTACAGGCGTTAAAAATTATTTAAAAGACCATATAAAAAACGTTTATCAATTTAAATATTTTAAATTATTAAAAACTTCTTTTCTAAAATACAGTTTTTCATTTAAATTATGTGTTAGGGGACTTTTTGAGTTTTATTTACAATTATTGTTTATAGTTACCTTAGTTAAAGTAAAGTATAAATTTCAAGTAATAGTTTGTCTATTTAGATCAGGAGTCGGCAGGCAGTTGGTGCTCGCGGGCAAACTTTCAAGTTTAAAAAAATCTTCGCGGGTCGCAGTTCAAGTGACATTAGACAATCGTTTGGTTTTATCTTAAGTCACATTGGAAAAGTTTTAATTTTATTCCGATTATTATTTTTAATGACTTTTAGCTACAAATAGAATGCCTTTTTAATAAATACATGTTTATCAGAACAAAAATTACATAGACTATAATATATATTTAAGTCTTAATAAAATGTTAACTATCGCAAATACTAAAAGTTTAACTTTAAAAATTACAAATTTCAGGTTAGCAATCATCTTTAATTTAAAAAAGCAAGCCTTCATGCCTAAAATTGAAAACTGACTTAATTTATTTTGTGCAGTATTAGTAATAAAAGAACCAAGTTACCTGATTTTAACAAAATTTAAAAAAAGTCTTAGATAACTTTTGTAGTGTTTAGCAACACTAATCACTAGTAACAAAATTTAAATAATAAGTTCATTGATCAGTTAAATTAAACAAAAAGCATTATAACGTTGAAAAAAGAGGTAAACTCAAATAGTTTAATAAACCACAAAAGTTGTAAAAGTTTCAACAATAAAAAAAATATTTTAATAAACTACCACCTTTTTATTGGCTTTTTTTGTAAAAAAAAAAAATGTTTTCATGCGCTGTATAAACATGACATATGTCAAACAAAAAATATTTGTTTCTATTTTTATCCCTTAAAAAGAATGAAAATAGCTCCAGGGTTGCCAAAGTTTTTTAAGAACTTTTTTTTAAGGCCGGAACTGGACCCGGATATTTTTTTCAAATTAAAATCAGGCCGGATCCGGAACCGGATTCTTAATACTCTAAGTTATTTTTAATGTAAGTAGTATAAAAACTACTATGTACGATAATGCAATTTTATATAACTAACTACTAACTAAGTATAATTGTTGTATCTAACTATATACTTTTAAATTTTGAAAAATTATAGCTTAAAAAAAATTTAGACTAAAAGATATGAATGTGCTGCTAAAATAATTAAATAATAAGAAAGTTTATGATATGTTATTAAGGTCTAGTTAAGATTAACAGTTGAAATAAGTAGCTGGTATGTTTGCTAATTTTCTGAACAATATTTACATTTAAATTTTATTAAAATTAAAAGAACAAAAGAAAAACTTGAAATTGAAAGAACATTAAAAAAACTTCGAATTGAAAGAACAATAAAAAACACTAGAATATATTTTTTGCTAAACTAATAATCTTTCCATGATTTTTAGCAATCAGAATATCACCTAATTTTAGCTAATATCAGGGTTGCCACTATTTGATTCAAAAAAACTAAACTGAGTGATTATGAACTTTCCTGAGTCAGAAGAGGTTTTGAAAAACCAAAAAAATAATTACTTTAAGCTAATAATCAGTAGAACAGCTAGCCACAAGGTTGAACATTTTTAGTAATGTTTACAATTAAGGCTATAGGGGGGGTTAAACACTTTTTTACAAACTGATCTTATTTAATTAAACACTATCTTAGCTACCAGATGCTATTTATAGCTTTACAAAATTCAATATAGTTTTTGAGATATAAGCGGTCAAAGCCTGAGAGTTCCATAGGGACCTAATGAAAGGCGCAAGCTAAAAATGCGGAAATATCTATTTAACTAAAAGTCTATTTTCTCCTAGGTTTTTTAAGCTAGGTACCTCAAATTTTCAAAAATTATTCCTTACATAGTTTAAAAGCTTTTGAGTGTTGGAATTTCAAATAATTGAAATTTACAAATTTAAGGTCTAAAATTAAAAAAAAAAACTTTTTTCTGAAAAAAGGGGACTTTTTATCAAAATAAAAAAAGTTTCCTAAACTCAAATGATTTAAAATCTAGTAAAGAGTAAATTTTTCAAAATAGAATCCGGACTTTTTTTAAAAATTAGAATCCGGCCGGATCCGGATCCGGATTTTTTTTTCATATCAAGATCCGGCCGAATCCGGATATCAAACAAAAATCCGGCCGGATCAGGACCCGGATAGTGAGTCCGGTAAATCACTAATTTTAAGCTTTTCACGAATTTTATTTTTTTTGGTAACACGAGTTGTTCACTTTTGTATGTAAACAATTAATATAGATAATATTTTAAAGTATAGCAGCAGCAAGACTTAAAATGTAAAATATGTTATAGTTCAAACCAACACTGTGAGTAGATTTCAGGGTTGCCACAAGGTCAGGAAAAGTCAGGAAATCAGGAAAAGTCCGGAAAAACTGAAAAAAAAAGACAAAAGTCAAGAGAAAATGTAATTTTTGAAAAAAAAATAAGGAAAAGTCAGGAAATTTAACAAAGTTTAAAAAAAGTAAGATTTTGTCAGTCTAAATTTACAAAATTTCTTAGGTTCCAAAGCCTTCAAATGGTAAAAATTTAGTTAAAAATCATTTAAAGTCAGATTAAAATGGCAAAATTTTCCTTGAATTTTATAAAATTAATTAATTTTTAATGCCTTTATCTGGTGTAAATATCCTTTGTAAAACTGAAAAACTTTTCTATTAACCAGGGTTGCTACTTTACTTGGAAAAACCTGGAATTTGACAACTTAGACTGAAATACCTGGAATTTGAGAAATTTTGAAAAAAGCCTGGAAAAACCTGGAATTTTTAACAAAAATCACTAAAAAAAACCTGAGATTTAAAAATTTTCACATCTTCAGTAGTAAAATTTTGATTTGACTTGAAAAATATATATTATAAATAATTTTATTTTTTATCATTAAAAACTTTTGGTTTAAAAAAACTTATCTCAAGTAGCTTTACAGTATCTTTTTAATGTTGTTATACTATTTAACACAGTTTCTTACCTTAAACTAAAAATAGACCCAAAAATGTGTACTTTTAAAAACCTGGAAGAAATTTGGAAAACCTGGAAAAAAAAATTAAAAAACAAGTGGCAACCCTGATTAACATATTGAACAATTACCTTACTTGAACAAGCAGGTTTTATAAGTTTTTTAGTATTGATGATCTGTTGCAAGGACACTTCTGTAGTGAAACTGATATACACAAAAGTTTATCTAGCATAATTTTGGAATCAAAGTGTTTTTTGTTTAAGTAAATAATTGAGTCCTTTTAATTAAGTAGTTAGTTCAGTATTTTATGTAACAAGTTGATGTGTATACTTTACCACTATATAGTACTTTCAAAGTTGTTTAAATTTTTGAAATAAGTTATAAGAGAGAGGGGACCAGATAAAGGATACCATATCTTCATTAGATGAATAGTTTAATGTGCTAGTAAATAAACGGAAATATTAAATTTTAGTACATATAATAAAGAAGAAAACAGTGTTTGATTGAGTTCTTTATTGTTTTAAGGTTTTAGTTCAAAAAGCTCGTTAATTTTATTAGATTTTAGTTGTGAAAGTTCCTTATTAATTGGAAGTTATTATTGTAAAGCTCCTTATATTTCGTTTCGTTTATTTATTTATATTTATGTGAGGAAATGCTAAAAAATTGGGTTTTTTTTCAGACAAGCTCTGTTTCTAAAGTAATAATACAAGTATTAACTTAAGAGCTGTTGCAAATACATCAATCATACGCAGATGCTTCAAGTGATGTAATGCAAGTATGATGATTGAACTCAGCAAAATACTGTTGTTTTAAACTGTATCTAATTAGATTAAAAGCTTTATATAGTTTCAAGTATTGGATTATGTGTTTTAGAATAAGTTTAAATTAAGAGTTTGATTTTAAAAAGTCAGGCAAATTTTAGTTAAAAGTCAGGAAAAGTCAGAAAATTTTTCTCAGCTTGATCTGTGGCAACCATGAGGTTTGAAAAGTCTTCAAACTACTCTGACTTAGTCTAAATGTGTGGCAATGTTAAGTTAGGTAGTTTCAAAAAAAAAGTATCAGTGTTATTATAAAATCAGCATATTCAACTCTTAATTTGTCAAAATATATTGTTTTAAAAATGAAAATGCATAACATACAAAAACTATTTTAATTTATTTATATTGTTTTAAATGTGTCTGTACTAACTTTGATATTACATGCAGTAACAACAATAATAAAAAGTATGCATAAACTTAACTTAATCTAACTAAGTATTAAATAAAAAGTGGTTCAAAAACTGAGCATCTTACATTAGTGTGCATAGAAATTAATTCAAAAAGCAAAGAAAACTTTTCAAAGTCAAAATGTGTCAAGACTACAACAAAATAAACCTTACTTTTTATTAACATGATATTTTAAATGTTTTTGTGCACACTAAAATATAACTCATAGTGATAAAAAATCTATAAAAGAAACTTACGTATAAATACATGAAAATAAAATACCTAAATTGTAAAGAAATAACAATTTAGTTAATTACTGTGCATTACTTTTGTACATAATACTGTTGTTTATATATTTAGTCTACAATAATTACTTTAAACAGTTTCAGTTTTTTTAATAATTTAATTGTTTTATATGTAAAAGCATTAACTATAAATGTTTCTATTAAACGAACATTTACTTAAAGTTGTTTAATAAACATAACTAATAATTATCTGATTTCATTATACGAGCGCAACGTATGCTTGGTATATACAACATTATAAAACAAAAACTTACATTATTTTTAAAAATTTTATTAGCTATAGAAAAGAATTCAGCTTTAAAAGAATAGAAATTGAAAAAATATACGAAAAATTCGAAATATAGTAATCATTTTTGTAAGTTTTTGTGTCTTATTGAAGTCGGATACACGACAATTCAGACTCTGAGTTCAAATTCGGTATCAAGGTTACTCAGAATCATCAAAGCTTGATATTTCGGAGTCAGAATTATCAAAACTTGAAATGCCGGAACTTAAGTTGGAAGAAATAGAATTGTTATGCGTCCGTTGAAGTTGTTTTCTTTTGTTTCTTAAGTTATAACCTTCTGTATATTGCTTTGTGCAGTCTTCTAAAGGATAAAGACCTCTTTTGATAGCTTTCTTTTTTGGTAATCTCAACTTTCTTAGTTCTTCTTCATAAAAGTAACCCATTCTATAATTTGGTTTGACTTCAGTTTTGTGTGTTGTAGGAATTCCGTAATATTTTAATTCATTTTCCTCACGAGTTGACGCTTGTTTATTGTACTCAGAATCAGCTGAAGGTGAAATGTCGGTGTTTGAATCTTCAAAGTTTAAATAATAAAATTTTGAAATTTTAGATTCAGAACCACCAGAACATGAATTTTTGGAATCAGAACCACCAGAACTTGAAGTTTTGGATTCAGAATCACCAGAACTTGAAGTTTTGGAATCAGAACCACAAGAACTTGAAGTTTTTGAATCAGAATTTTTAGAACTTGAAGTTTTGGATTCAGAATCACCAGAACTTGAAGTTTTTGAATCAGAATTTTTAGAACTTGAAGTTTTGGATTCAGAATCACCAGAACTTGAAGTTTTGGATTCAGAATTATCAGAGCTTGAAGTTTTGGATTCAGAATCACCTGAACTTGAAGTTTTGGAATCAGAACCATCAGAACTTGAAGTTTTGGAATCAGAACCATCAGAACTTGAAGTTTCGGAAATTGAATTTTCGTGCAAACGTTGAAGTTTTTTTCGGTTAAACCTCAAGTTATAACCTTCTGTATATTGTTTTGTAGAACCTTCTGAAGGTATAAGACCTCTTTTCATAGCTTTCTTTTTTGGCAGTCTCAATTTTCTTAATTCTTCCTCGTAAGCATAACCCATTCCATACTTAAATTGACTTCTACTTAGTGCTAGGGTTTCGTCAGAACTTTTTTCATTTTCCTTCCGATTTGATGCTGTTCTTTCGTTCTTAATATACTCTTTGGCATGATAGATGTTTTCTGGAAGTTCAAATGCTTTATTCACTACTTTTTTCCATCTGTTATTTAACGATTTCGCCAATGCTTCACAACTTCTACACTTTTTATATGCGTTTGTAACCGATTTTCCTATACGTGTTTCGAGTAGAATTTCAAAATTCATAGGGATATCCGACAGCTTTTTTAACGTATCAGTTATTTTTTCATGATCATCTTCTGTACAGGAATCGAGACAATTTTTGTAATTAAACACGTGTGAAACATTTTCGTTAGACTTTGGGAAATGTGACATTTTGTAATTTTATTTAATGTAGCTGTCAAAGTAAAACTTAATTACTGTGTTTGTGATTACAATTTTGTATAGTAATAATTTATGTTGCTACCATTTTATTGTAAAACTAATTATTTTCAAATCTTACTATAACTACTTAAAAATAAAAGTTTTTGAAAAATTAATAAAATATGAAGGTGACAGGAAAATAATGTAATGAGCAGTCTATCTATATCATTAAAACGATTTATTATTTTTAGTATAATAAAAAAGTTTAAAAAAAAGTAAAGTTATTTTTACTCTGAAATTTATTGAAGCTGATAACATTTGTTTTCATTATACTATAACGCAGTGGTGTTCAAGCTAATCAAATTTTGTATACACCAAACTGCAAAAAATAAAATCGTTGCACCCCAAGATATAACTTTTTTAAAGCGCCGCTAGTGGTGGGACTACGTAAACACGTTTAGTAACATATTTATCCTTAAAGCGATTTTCTGTAGATATCTTTTGATATTATTGTTTATGTTAATGAGACATGTTTTCATGGAACCTACTAGCAGCGCTAATATATCATAACTAAGTTTAATTTTACATGCAAATATTTTAATAACTCAAGCTGAAACTCATTATTTTATCCTAATCTTAATCAACCTTTCTATTTGGTTTATCTTGTTTTCACAATGAAATTTTAGTTTTGTGGTTTTGTCTTACATACTTATTAATTGAAAGCATCTTCGCAATCACTACGAATCCCCAGTATAACACTCTTAAAATATTTTATTTAACATTAACTAAATACTTGAATATTTCTATGTCTTTTACTTTGTGAGTATTATCTGTTTTTACAAATGATATTCAAACAGAAAAACGACAACAAAAAAAAAAACGAGTTACAAACAGCTAAATTCAAAATAATGTATATCTTGTTGCTGTCCGAACAGTTGATGTAGACATAGTTTCTTTCATAGACTGAACTTTTGAACTTCAAGAAGTTCAGGGTTGTAACTGAATGTCACTTCTTTCTGGTAAAAAATTAAAATTGAAAACTTAACTACGTTTCGTTATGATTTATTACATATAACTACTATATTTTAAGATTTTAATTAGGCTTAGTATTTAATTTAGAGTTTGTCACTCTTTTAAGTAAAAAAGCAATCTTGATTGATCAGAAATTGTCTTGAATGACTTTAAACTGACCTGTAGTCATCCAGGATTAATAGATATATTTTTTTTATATAAAACTTTTTAAAGGCAAGAAAAACCAAGCTCTTCAACAAAAATTATCACAAAGTAATAAAAATTTGAAACTAAATTAACTATCAAATGGTAGAAAAAACTGGTCTGAAATCTTAAAACTACACTGAGATAAAAAAAACCTATCCTGAGTCAGCCTGAGTTTTAAAAACAAATTCAAAATTTCCTGAGTTATCCTGTGTCATACTGAATTTTTCAAAAGTTAAAAAAACCAGGATTATTCTGAATTTGTGGCAACCTTGTTAATTATTTTAAATATCATAGTTATAACTAACAAACAATTTGACACATTGATTATTAGGCAAAAACTTAATTAAAAATAAAAATAAGTCATTACTTCAGAAAAAAAATCTAAACTTACATGAATATTTAAGAAATGCTTACTAGTCTAAGTTTTGATTAGGTTATTAAAAAACTTTTTAACTTCCTATATTTTTGCAATTACATAATATAAAAACTGAAAGAGATATCAATCAACAGTATTTTTTTCTTAAAAATTTAAAAAAATATTTAAGTAAAATAAAACAGCTGAAGAACTGTAAAATATTTTGAAACATTTGAAAATTAAACCAATTTTTTAAATAAGTCTAACTAAAAAAGAAGAAACTAACTTAGTATTTCACAAATATTAAACTTTTAATTTCTAACATAAAATTATCTATTATTATAATTCAAATCAAAATATTAAAAGTTTAGTCTATTTAAAGAATGTTTGTTAAAAACAAAGTAGCATTTACATTTTGAAATATTTATAAAAGATCGTAAATAAATATTAAAAATAAACAAAGTTAAAAACAAATATTCAAGTTATTCTACTAAATTGGAATTTTAACAAAAAAAAAAAGAAAATTTAAACTACAACAAAGAAACTTTATACAATGAAAATAAAAAACATCGCAATAATATTCAAAAGAAAATTATCCTGAGAATTTTAAAAAATTTATAATGTGCTGAGTTATACTAAGTATCTTGGACTCTGCATGAGTTACAATAAACTAGTTTGGATCAACTTAAGTTTGAAATAGAAAAGGGAAAGCTTAAGCTGAAAAGTATGTAGCAGTAGAAGTAACATTATGATAAAAAAATAAGATCTAAATAAAAAAATAGTACTTATCAAAAAACTTTTAAACATAAATGTATTCAAAGATTTAACACAAATACGAAAACTAGACTACCTTTTACAAAAAAAAGCTTAGTAAGACTGTATTAGAAAAAAAGTTTAACTAGGCTTACTGTGGCAACCCTGAATCATACTAAAACCTAAAACTGGTTATTGAAAGGGTTGCAACTTTTTAGAGCAAACATCTTTGTTGAGAGTTAAAAAAATCTATCCTGAGTTACATCAAACTAGTTTAGTCATCCTGATTTATAAAAAAAAGTTTTTTAGTTATAAAACAAACAAAAAACTCTAAAAACTTTTTTTTGTTAAAACAGCAGATCAAAATAGGTAAAATAAAGATAATTTTAAAGAATAGAGTTTTCGAATTTTTAAATTAACAAATTTAAGTTACTAGAAATTTATTAAGCGTACCTAATTAGCCTGTGATTTACAAAATATCCCCAGAATATTATGAGCCAGCCTGAGATTTCCAAAAAACTTTTATAAAATTCAAACTATCCTCAGTGTGTGGCAACTCTATGCTAATTTAAGCCTATAACATCTGTAGATTTTGTATGTACTATTCAACTATGGATAAAAATATAATAATTACTTAATTTTTTATTATTTAAAACTTATAATTGTTACTTAAAATATATTCATTACTCCTACCATACATCTATTTATAGGGAATTGTTAATATACTTTAATTTATTTTTTTTATTTAAAGTATTTTTAATTAAACATAAATTCTTAAATTTTCCTGTATATATAAAAGCTAACTATAAATTTTAATTATTACTGAACTAATAACATCATTACCATGTGAATATCTTTAAAAGATTAGTTGTTTAATTTAAAAATTCTTAATTAAGCAAAGTATTGTAATTAACTTATAATAATAGTAAATAAAAAATATTAAGTTTTTTATTTGGTCGTTTAATCATGATAGTAGCTGGATGACAACTTCCTCCACATCAGTCATTGGACTTTCAGGGTTGCAACAGACCAAGCTGAGAAAAATTTTCTGACTTTTTCCTGATATTTGACTAAAATTTTCCTGACTTTTCTAAATCGAAATCTTAAGTTAAACTTATTCTAAAAAACATAATCTAACACTTGAAACTATATAAAGCTTTTAATCTAGTTTTAAAACAGGTTAAAACAATAGTTTTTTTTGCTGAAATCAATCATCAAGCTTCCATTACATCACTTGAACCATCTGTGTATGATTGATGTGTTTTCAATTGACTTATTTTACAAGTTTAACAACTTTGAAAAAATTATAAAGAGGTTAAGTATACACATCAACTTGTTACATAAAATACTAAACTTGCTTAATATTAGAGAACTCAATTATTCACTTATAAAAAAACACTTATATTCTAAAATTTTGCTGGATAAATTTTTGTACATATACCAGTTTTACTATGGAAGTGTCCTTGCTACAGATCATCAATACTAAAAAGCTTACAAAAACTGCTTGTTCATGTAGGGTACTTGTAAAATATATTAATAAAAAATTTTGCAGTTTTAAAAAGGATATTTTATTAATCTCTACCAGATGAAGGCATTAGAAATTAAATAATTTCAAATTTCTAGAAAAATTTTGGAATATTTTCTGACTTTAAAGTATTTTTTGTTATTTTTTTACCATTTGAAGGCTTTAGAAAATAAAGAGTTTTGGAAATTTAAACTGACAATATCTGACTTTTATATATTTGTCAAATTTCCTGACTTTTTTTTCAAAAACCCCCATTTTTTCCTGTCTTTTGTCATTTTTTTAGTTTTTCCTGACCTTGTGGCAACTCAAAGTCACTTTACAAGAGCTATGAGCATTTCCATCTAGGTTGTTACTTCATAACATTGTTTATATAAAGAATGATATGTTACATTTAATACCAAAGTAGATCATGAGAGTAAAATGGCTAATAAACTAAAAGCTAAACTTAACACCAGGGTTAGATTTAATTTTAAATTGAATTATGTCGCGTAAACTAAATAAATAAAATAACATGACTAAAATTTTTTTGTGTAATCTAAAATTTCGTGCATCCATAAATGAGTTTCGTGTACCCTTAAAGTTTCCTGTTACCCCAAAAAAAAAATTTCGTGTACACTTGTATGCACCAGTGTACACCTTGAAGACCACTTCTATAACGTATGAATGCATATTTATGTTATTTTATCTGTCTTAATTTTTTATATTGAAAATTAAATATTATTTGGTCTGAAATCTTAAGTGCTCAAATTTCATTTAAGTTAAACTTGTATTTCCTAAGTTAAGATTTTTTTAGCTTGGAAATTAGATATTTTATTTTCATCTTTAAATCACTAAAAATTTTACTTGTTTTTAACTATACAAAACAAAATTTAAATTTAAACTTTTAATTTTTTTAAATAAGTTAAAGTATTATATTACTAGGTTAGATTGTTTTCTTTAAAAAAATTCGAGCCTGACAATTTTTTTTTGTACTTAAAAGATAAATAAAGGTATTTTAATGAAGAAAACTTAAAAGTGTAGAAAATAAATTTTAGAAAATTTAATTTTAAAATATACAGTATAACTTATATGATTTTTAGAACGTTTATTTAGTTAATATTTTATTAACTTTTATTTTTTAGTTTCTTTTATATAAAAATTGTATCTTGTAAACTGATATGGATTGTAGGCTCCTTAAATTAAGAGACTTGTATGGTTATAGTATACTCTTCACCCAACAAAAGCATAATGAAACTTAATCATACCTAAAACTAAATAATACTTCAGAAAACCATTAAATGCTAATCTATATAAATTAGGCATGACAATTAGTGGTTATATTTTATACTAAAGAACAAATACACAATCTAACTACAATATAAAGAATATCACACTTTAAGGAAGTACTTAAATGGAATTTAAACTTTTGCAGATGAAACTAGTCTAAGATAATATGTTTTCAAAAATGTAAAAGCTGAAATAAGAATTAACTAATTAAACTTTAAACCATACAACACTTTTAAGAAAATTGCATTGTTTGAACAAGAACATTAAATAAACAATACAAACAATAATTTGGTTTAATTCTGGAACTACATCTTGAAGGTGTATCAAATCTCAACACAAATTTTTTATGGCTGGTATTAACAGCTCTCTTCCAAATTCTAACCCAAATTTAACTTTACACCAAGAAAAATTGCTTTCTGGTTGACTGATTTTACATTATTCAATATTCAATTAAAGAGAACAGCAAGTGAAGCTGGGATTCCATTGCAAACTAATTTATTTTAATTTTTTAAATTTGTGAGAGTTAAACTTTAGTATTTTCTAACTTTGTGTAGATCTTTGAAATTCATTCTCATTATTTAAACTGTTTATTTTTATTACTACGTTCATAAATAACATATGTAACTCTATCTGATTATTTACTTGCAAGTAAAGACTAAAACTCATTACTATTTACAACAAAATTTAGCTAGCTAGGGTCAGCGGATCTTGGAACAGGTTAAATATGCACAAAGATGTTTTTGCGCAAAGGTCAAATTCGCACCAAAGGAAACTTTGGCACGAAGACACTTTTGCACGAAAGATAATTTTTGTAAGAGTGTAAAAAAATTTAATAAAACTAAAATTTAAAAACCATTATAAAAACAAAACAAAAAGTTTAAAAAGATAAATAAATAAAACAACAAAAAAAAAGTTACCGACCGAGGGTATGGGTTAGGCGATAATAATAATAAAAATAAGTACACAACTAAAATTGATAGAAAATTAAAATACTTAAATCTTTTTTAGTTTGTGCAAAAGTGTCCCTTCGAGCATTTTTGACACTTACCCAATATGCCTATTTCATTTGTAAGTTTTAAGCAAGCTTAAGAACGTTAAATAATAAGTGTCATAATATTATATAAATGTTTGTAATATTATACAAAAAAAATTTCCTATCGTTAATGTCTAAAACCTCAAACTTGTTAGTTATCTTTGTTTTATACTATTTAATATCTGCTATTTTGTTAATATATTTTTTTATATTTCATATACTTTTACCTACAAAAACATTTAGTTATTTTTTTATCATTAATAAACATACCTTAAGTTAAAGTAAAACTAAAAGCTAAAAAAGCTCTGTTCTTTTAAAATTTTAACTATACCTAGTTTGTTATATTTTTAATCTTTACTATTACGTGAGTAACCGCTGTTTTTTTAGTAGTGTACTTACTGTTAGTTGTAAAGCTGTTTTCGTCTAGTAAACAAGAAAAGTTTTAAAAGCTTATATCTATTTGATTATTAGTATTAGAAAACACTTGTAGTAAAGATAACTTTTTATTAAATGTGTAATCGGAGTATTAAAAAAAATCAAATGAACTGATAAATTATTAATTAAAAACTTGTTATTTTTTATATTGATCGCTACTAATTATTAAGATAAAAGTCGTATTAAATTATCAAAATAGTTGTAGCAAATAATAACATATAAAAACTAAAAGTGCAAATATTTTTAGATGTAAAACATAAACAATACATAAGCATGAGAAAATAAATCGTAAGCATAATTTTGTATTCGATAACAAATATATAAAAACAGTACAAATGCTTTATCAACTTCGAAAAATGCCCTTGTCAAATATTCTTGAATAAAGAGTTTTTTTTTATAACGTTGTTGTTTTTTTTAACTATAATACTAAACATGAAGTATGATGAGTTTTCAATAGCAATTGTACAATAAAGCTTTGATATAAGCAAAAAAATTGTTAATAGTTATTTTCTAAAAAAGATAATTTAAAAGTCATTATTTCATAGTAACTTAAAATAACTGTCAATATACTTTTAGTTAAAAAGTGTTATCAGCTAAACAATGTTATCTATCTTTTGATTATTTGTAGTTTTGTCTACAATAGTGTAAGTATCGGAAAAACTACCAGAATTAATCATATCAGCTGTTTTCTTTTTCTTTTTAATCTGCGTATAAACCGCTTTAGATCTCGAAAACTGAATTGTTTCTTTCTCATTTTCTTTATCTCCATTTCCACCTTCCTTTATTTCCATGTACGTGACCTCACCGTTTTTAATTTCATCAATAGACTGGTACCCCGGATCAATTTGATCCGGTAAAATTTGAGCAACATCTGTTTTGATTTTTTCATCATCTTTGTTGGCTCGTGATTTCTTTTTGTAGCATACGTATGCAAGTAAAAGAAGAGCAATAACAAAAAATACCGAAATAGCAGCACTGAGCCCGATTAGTACGGACTCAGTAGCTTGGTTTGTTGTAGTGGTTGTTGTATTAAGAGAAAATTACAGGATACTTTTTGCATATGACAGGAAACTGCCCGGCGCAATCCGTTCGATAAAGCCGTTTCATGTCTTTCGAAATGATAACGTCGTTGCAGTCGCTGTTTTTAGCATTTTCTAATATTTTTATTTCGCCACCTGCTGATTTGTCATAAATTTCTCCAGTTGACCATTTTCCAGACCAACTGCCGCCTTTTTTTTCAAACTTTAATCCCACCCTGTAATAGTTCCGTTCGATACCAAAATACTTCAAAACGTGTGGAGTGTTTGCTTTCAGTTCTTTCTCATCAGCCATGCCAGATTTAATGTTGATAAAGGCAAGTTTGTAGCCATGATCTTCACAGTAAGCAACAGAGTCTGTATAATCCAACTGTTTGTCGATAGTTAAAAATTTACCGCACCTTACATAAGTATAATCGCCATACTTACTAGTGCTGCAAGTCATGCTAAATTATACTCTGTTCTCTGTTAAAATTGACTATAGTTTACATCTTACTGAGAATAAACTATTTATACATAAAGCTATATTTGTTTAAAAAAACTTTAATTCAGGTAAAAAATATCTAATAGTAATGGTGATTTAAAAATATTTTATCGAAAAAAACACCTAAGTAATGAGCAATAATTATTATTTCACACCTCTTTTTCTACATTTATCTAGTAAAAAGATTTACCTTTGTTTTACAGTTGTTTAGGAATTAAACAAACTAAACTTTATTACAACAAACAAGTTTTAATAGTTTTAGTATTTTCTTTGTGTTTACTTTTTTACTTACTATTATTTCGTATAAAATGTTTGTAGTTTTTTTTATATCTATACAACATTTTACTTTTAAAACTCCTAGTAATACTGTTTTCTTTTTCATATTGCAAACTGATAAATATTTTATATGTAAAAAACAAAATAAATTCTAAAACAAATTAATGATTACTGTTATAATAAAAAATTAAAACACAAAAATACTCAATATTAGTCATAGACTTAGTAAATTTTAGGATGCTTATGACATTGTTAGTTTACTGTTTTTTTCACTTTAAACCACTTAAAAAGTATTTTTAAATATTCATATTGTTAAGTAAAACCTACTGCAAAAAAAAATGTGTTCAGCCGTGTAATAATTTATCGAAATGAATTACGTGTTTGAAGTTTCCTTTATAACTCGTGATAATGAAGCATTCAAAAATTGCAACACTAAAATGGTAATTTTTATAGTAATATTCGACTGAACAAAAAAAATCGTGATAACAGTAAAAAACTTCCTTGAACTGTAGAAGTTAACGTAAAACAGAGAAAAAACATTTATATTATTTTTTAACATAGATTTGATATCTTTTAAAGATAGAATTTTAATTAGGTATTTGCACTTTCTAAATAACTTACTTAATAAATTAGTTTCAAGTTTTCTAATGTTTCATTAAAAAATAATTTCAACAAAACTCCTATACATGTTAATTAAGAAAATTTTTGAAATATTCAAATACGGTAAAAAATGAGAAACAAAGTTTTTAGATAAATTACAATGAAGATATAAAGTTAGGCAAGTTATTTTTTGTATGGTTTAAGAAAGATTGGTAATTTTTTAACTTAAAAAAGTTTTAAAAAACGACTATATGTTAGAACTTGAAAAAGTTTAAATGATAAATTACAAATGAATCTCAATAAATTTGTGTTTCAAAAAATAGAAATAAACTAGTTGTAACTTTTTATTAACTTATGCAAACGCGAAATGTTTTTTTTTTAAATATGATCAAGTAAAGCTCAACTTTGAAGAGACTTAAAACATAATAAACTCATTAACTGACAGCTTAAAAAGTGTTTTATTTGAGACAGTTATAATTTATTTCTTCTTATCTTTAATTCTATACTAATTTCAATATCATTTAAACGTAACTAATTTGATAGAAATACATAATTTAAATAAACACTTTTCATCCTGCGCTGTTTTATTATTTTGAACAAATGTTTGCTGTCAATTCCGTGGCCGAATAGCTTCTTTAAGTAAACATATAAAAAAACAAAAGCACAATTTTGATAAGTTTTAAAGTAACATAACGAATTTAATTTACAAAACTACCGGATGCTACTTATGAGTTTGTTTAAATTGTTAGTTATTGTTCTCGAAATTTTATTGTGAAGTTTTACCGTGAAATATCTTTTATATATATTTTTTTCCGAGTAAGAATTTTTTTTTTGTTGTACCGTTGTTGTTTCTCTATGTTGCATCTTTAAAGTAAATGAATATATCACAATAAATCTTTAATGTGACTTAATTGATCATAAAACTTCTAACTAGGCATCTTCCGGCTATTACAAGATAAAAATACACTAAAACACCACTTGAAAGCAGGTAGCAAAAATTTTAAGAAATTTACCACTATAAGCCAGAGTACTTATTTGCTTAGGTAGGATTTTCTCTACTTTTTTGGAAGATAAAACTTTGTTAAATACTAAGTTATCTGACATTTTAGTTTTTGAAAATATCTGGATAAATTTTATTTTTTACTAAAATTGCAAAATTTTTACAAAGTTTAGATCTATTGTGCATATACAGTAATTCGAAGAAATTAATCTTTTTACAGTTAATCAGTTTACTTTTTAGTTTTGAAATTCTACTTAAACTTCAACAACAAACTTCATTATATTGTAATAGCAACTTGATATCCTTTTGTTTTACAAAACATAGAGCTATTTAAACTTTAAATTATTAACAACCTAGCAAAAAGCTTTAATAAGTGATTGAAACTTTAAAATGGCTTTTTAATTGGGAAACATCATCAATTTAAGAGACTTAACGTTAGCAAAATTAAACAAATTCATTTAATTAAAAACTTTACACAAAGAAAAAACTTCTTAGTGATTTTTATTAATAAAATTGACCGGAAAAACCGCTTGAAAATGTTTTTCTTTTTTAAAAGTATGAACAGTTACCCAGAATTTTATAGTAAAAAATTTTGGTTTTAAAATTGTTAGCTTTTTGATTAGTCTTTTTTTGAACTGTATTTTTTGGTGTGGACCCCTTGAACTATCTAAGCTAGTTGAATAAACTTTTAAAGCATTAATTTATCAACTTAAAAAATTTCAACTATTAAATTATGGACATAAATAGATTTTTTTATGCTTTTTTTTTTGTGAAAAATGTACAGCAATTGCTAAATTTTTAACCTTTACTTCACATGTGTTGTTTTTATATTTTACAATTTAGTTATGGTTTGGGTATACCTTTTTTTTTTGTTGAGATTTTTAAAGTATATACAAAAAAAACAGAAAAATCTTTAATTGTTTACTATAATTTAAAATGAAAAGTTAATTTTTAAAAATTTGCTTGGTAAATACAGAATTATTTACTTTTTAATCTCAAACAATTAAAAAAAGTAGTATGTGTTTACTAACTATATTTGTTTTTACTAAATAAAGTTAGTAAACAAGTTTTATTTTCAAATCGTAAACCTTAGTATAAAGTGCGTCAATAATATTTAAACACAAAGTTTTTCTCTAGCATACATGTTTGCTAATATAGTAAAAAAATATTAAAAATGTTTTTACTAGGAAAGGCTTTAAATGTTTTCTTATAAAAAAGTCCTTTATGAACTACACAAGTTATTAACTTAATATATTTCAGTAAATTGTAATGCATAGATATGTTAACTAAAATTGTAAATATAATTTATACACTTTAAGATAAGCTTCAAAAGAATTTATTGCAATAAAACTAAAGTAATTGAACAGCTTTGACTTTTAGCTAACATAAAACAAATGATAAAATAATCTAAGCATACTGTCGTAAAGGTTTCACTTAAGTTTTTTAGAATATTTTCAAAATCTTCTTTTTTTATTAATCTCTTAAATCAAATGAACGAAAACCAAACATTTATCTTTTTTATAAAAATTAGAAATCTTAACTTTTCAATTGATCATGGTTAAAAGTTTTTAACTGTTCTTAAAATAGAATTTATTAAATAATTTGTCAGTTTTAAGTTCATAGTGAATGTGGATAAATAAAACTAAATTATTAATATAGGTTTATGTACTATTAAGAAGTTACAAAAAAGACTAACTCTTAAAACTTGTACACATTCTTGCAAATATCTATTTGTTAACAAATCTTTAAAATCACTTTGCGAAATCGTTATATGTCTACGTTAAAATATCATATAACTTTTTGCTTTTGTTTTAGTTTTCTGTTTCTTGCTTAAAAGTTTTAG
>NW_028139448.1:0-75309 GCF_965202585.1 Thalia democratica
CATCCAACAACTAAAGTTTTTTTTTCACAAGTATAATATAATTTGTATAAATAATCATTATGTTTTGGAAATTTAAATTATGTGGTGCATTGGAAATATTTTAAGAAATATCCAGACTGGTATTAATACCATGTTAATACATTTGGTATTTTTTTGTGTACTTCAGTATAACAAGTCTTTATTTTTCTTGAGTAATTAAATATTACTACTTGACTAACATAATTTTTTCACTATTTATTGTTTTTAATTTAACATAAGGCTAATTGATAAGTTTTAAGTCACTCAGATTAGATTGGCTTCAATGCTTCAAAAGCCTGTCATAGATAAGCCGTAGTATTAAAAAAAAACAAAATTGTTTGTCTCTTTTATTGCTTTAACACCTTTTATGTTTATATAAGTAATTTACAAATTAAAGTTTTAAGGTTACAAGTGTTGATTATAACTTGTTATTTTTTCTACATTTTATATGTGTTGACAGGTTTTTACAACTTTAGAATGTGCAAGGGTCTTGAGGAAATTTTGAGCAATGATGCACATGAATCATCTGTAAGCACACAACAACTGGACC
Organism: Thalia democratica; assembly: GCF_965202585.1. Lineage (NCBI taxonomy): Eukaryota > Metazoa > Chordata > Thaliacea > Salpida > Salpidae > Thalia > Thalia democratica. The sequence continues at coordinate 569 of NW_028139448.1, forward strand.
TCAACCCAGGAAGGTCTCTAACTGCTCACTTAGGGCAGTAACAAGGTAAATATGTTATAGTTCTTGCTTTTGTACTAATAGCTACAATAAATCATAAAAAGTTAAATTTAGAGAAAGTAAAGGTGACAATGTTATCTAAATTGAATTAAACTCATTCAGTGATGTTTATAAGTGATGTAGTTTATAATTAATGTTCATTTTTGACCTAATAACTGGAATAGAATCTAGTATTGCTTTTAACTCAACAGAATGTTCAAATAATTGCAAGTAAAAATTATCATTATTGTTAATATTAAGTATATTTATCATTATCATTTTTCATTTAACATAAAAATTAGTGTGGTCATTACAAGTAAAAAGTAAAATTTAACAAAAAAACTTTAAACTTGTTTTAAAGACTAATGAACATAAGCTAAGAATGTTTTTTAGGATGCGAACTAATTTATTAAATAATTAATTAAATATTTAAAATATTGTTACAACAAAGTTAGATTTGCTCACTTTGTTAGTACATCACTTTGAGTATTGTGATGGTTTTAAATGTTAAAGTTTGGCCAAAAGAAAACTTATTTGTATTCCAATGTTTTTCTTAAACTCAACGTTTTTTAATTTTAAAATAATAGAAATCAACAAAAGGCTATGATTAAATTAAATAGAAGACCATACTTGATTATTTTTACCCATCCACAATTTTATACAAAATATTATAAATAAGCTTGATGACAACTTACCACTAAAAAATTATTGTTTCCTAAAATATTAGCAAGTTTGCCACTAAAATTAAAAAGCAAAATGAATTTTTTTTTTAATCTAGCACCAGGGTTGCCACTCGGTCAGGAAAAGTCAGGAAATCAGGAAAAGTCAGGAGAAATTAAAAAAAAAGAAAAAAATCAGGAAAAAATGGGGGGTTTTAAAAAAGTCAGGAAAGGCAGGAAATTTGATAAAATTAAAAAAAAAGTCAGATTATGTCATTTTAATTTTACAAAATTCCTTGTTTTCCAAAGCCTTCAAACGGTAAAAATTAATTAAAAGTCCTTTGAAGTCAGAAAAAAATTCCAAAATTTTCCTAGAAATTTACAAAAATATTTAACTTTATTTCCAATGCCTTCACCTGGTATAAGTTAAGATAAAAAACTCCTCACAGTGGAAATTGTAAAAATAAAATTGGAACACGATTTCAGCAAAGTAACTCGATTATTGTTGATGAAAATTTGTATGCGTCCTTTGAACGACGTCAGTATCAGTAGAAATGAAAATCAGCTCCATCCTACCACTATAGTTACGTCACGATAGAAATTTGCTAATAGAATCCAATAACTTTGCTTTCGAAATAAAATATCCTTTATAAAACTGCAAAAAATTTCTATTAACATATTGAACAAGTACCCTACTTTAACAAGCAGATTTTGTAAGCTTTTTAGTATTGATAATCTGTAGCAAGGACACTTCCATAGTGAAACTGATATATACACAAAAGTTTATCTAGCATAATTTTAAAATCTAAGTGTTTTTTGTTTAAGTAAATAGTTAAGTTCTTTATAGTTATGCAGTTAGTTTAGTATTTTATGGATCAAGTTGATGTGTATACTTTATCTCTTTATAATTTTTTAAAGTTGTTTAAATTTATGAAATAAGTTTTAAGAGAGGTATATGCCAAGATTAAGTTTACACATTATTTGTATTTTTTGTAGAGTAACTTAAGTTTTTAAAGTAAATATTTAATTATTCAAACCAAAACAAACCAGTTTGTTGCAGTTAAAAATCATACCTTTCACCCCAAATTAGACTCATTACTACGAATTTATAAAACATTTTTTCCTATTTTTTTAATATATGAATTAAAGCGCTGAAAGTAATAAAAATATTAGTCATCAGATAAAAGTAAATGATAGGTTTATGTATTAGGGCTTACATCTGATAGTAAGAATATTTTTAAATTGAATCTTTTAAACAGGATTTCCATGAAGCTCTCTCTTTGAGTGAAGGTCAGTAGACAGATCCCCAGAGTGATTGGCCTTTACGAGTCAATTCCTCTTCCCACTTTGAATGCATCATCCGCAAGGTAATTTCTACATAGTATGTTTGAAAATCATTCGTTTGAACTTGTAATTGTTTTTAAACTTATAGTGAATAAGTTTACCAAACAAGAAGCCATGTTGTAATAACAAGTAGTTTATAAAACACCTTAACACAAATTTAAAAACATAAATCTCTTAGTTTTACAAGTTCTGAGGATAATAAATAGTCCTATTTAGTTAACTAATGCTAGTCAATAATAAAGTTGATCGATTTTAAAAAAAAGTAATACAAACATGATGATATATTATCTAAATAAAGTGGTCATCTTGCTTGTGAATTGTTTTCTGAAATGTTGTTATAAAGTCGTGTAATAATACATTTTGTAACAACTTCCTTGATTATTTTTTGAACATATGTATTTTAGGAAGCGTTTTCAAAGTTTACCTTAAATATATATCACTATTGACCTACTTCTTAGTAACTAATTTAACAAACTTTGAACATTTTTATTGTATTTTATTACTGTAAAGTAACCATTTTGTACCAGTTTCTTAGGTATTTTATTGCCAAACCATAAACAGAACAAAATAAAGTCCATAATTGTTTGATGCTCAATTTTATGCTAATTTTAAAAAGCTCGGTTTTATTATTTTAAATTAAACAAATATCCATTTTGATCACATAACTATTGCGAAACACATCTATCAGGGTTAGCTAAAAACCATCTAGAAATTGAACAAAAATTACTGGAATTTTTATCATCAATTCTTACGAAAAAACAATGAATTTCTGAAGTCTTTGTTATACAATAGTTTTTATTTGACATCATCACTTAAATTTTTATAAACCACATTCAAAGTAGCATTACAGTATCTCCTCATTAACGTTATTAAATTTAACGAATTCCTTACCTTGAAATTTATGTCATACTCAAGGTGGAAAAAAAAAATTGTATTTTCAAAACATGAAAAAATTTTTGACAACCCTGAGATATGCTCAAATGATTAATAGATTAAAGGCAATGTTTAAATAGTTAATGATAAACTGCATGATTAAAATGTGAATGAAGTGTAGCGTTAGTAGATAAGTTTGTTAGTAAAAGCTAAATATTTTTTTCAAACAGAATGAGATCACAGCCGGAGACGGAACGATGAAAAGAATCAGAAACAGAATCAGTGCGGATCAGATAACTTATTTATATAAACATTTGAATAAACTTTTTGCATTTAAATTGTGTTTACTTTGTCATAATTAAATAGATTAAGACAGAAAATTAATGCTTGGGTGTAGTGAAAAAAGTTTTAATATTTGATAGATCTATTATTTAGTAACTTTCCTTTATTTAGTTGTTATAATGTCTTGAGTTTAAGCCCAATAACAGTTTTTTTAATGAAAACATAAAGCGCATAAAATAATTGGTTTAAAGAGCCGTTCAATTCGTACACCAGTTAGATACAGTTAAGTTTAGTACAAGTTTATATAAGGATAGTATAATTCAACTTAACGACTATGAGTATGTCTTTAATAAATTGTTTTAAATCCCTACCTGAATATTAAAAGAAACTAAATGTATTATCACCGTCATAATCCTAGGCTGCTTATCGCTTAGTAAAGTTGTTAATTGAAAGTTTCAAAATTTTTCATTTGTAAAAAAATGAATATATTTTCATACTAGTTGCCTTGTTACTAGTATAATATTTGGCAACTTATTTTTAGATCTATATATAAATTTATATGTTGCACAAATACTATTTTTCTCTATAGCCGGGTGTGTGGTTATCGTGTAAAATACACTTCTTGTAACATATATAATAATCTTCTGATCTAGTTGCACTTAAAAACTATACCAAGCTAAACCCTGTTTTCCTTATAATAAATATAAGCCAATTTTACTGATTTAAAACAAAAATTTCGACTTTATTATAAATGTGGTTATTTAGAGTTCCTGTATCAAAGAGAAAACTTATTCAACCGGCGTAAGCATTACGACGACGCCCTAAGAACCAATTTCAAAATATCGACAAAGTCCGGAGCCAGGACACCGAAGGTGTCCGCCAGCGTAGGACTTCTGCGATATTTTGAAATTGGTTCGCTACCCTTTATTATATTTTATACTTTCACATTAAGGAATTTCCCAAAAATTTTGATAATTCTACACTCCAAAAATAATTTTCAAAGTTAACAAAAAAAGAAAAATGAACATTTTCAACAGTTTTTAATCGAGTCTTTTTTATTAGCCATCATGTTATAAATAGTCAAATCAGATAGAACACCGGTTTTTGGTCAGTTCCTAAAAGTGTAGTAATAAATAAATTGCAAAAGAATAGCAAACTCGTTGACTTAATTTGATTAAACAGATTGTTTTTAAATTGTTTTTTTATACATATGCCTACCACCACACGTAAATTGTGAAAATATTATTATAGTAAACAATTTTTAAAAATTCACTTTAACTGACTAAAACCGATCTCTTATCTAACATGAATAGCAAGTAACAATATAAACTGAACAAAAGTACAATTGATCAAGTCATACTTATGTTTAATTTATACTCTTAAATGCTTAAAACAGCCTGAACTAGCTATACTTGAATATAAAGTATTCATGAGAGAAATCATATAGAATTAAAGCAAAAAGACAGTGGATTTCAAAATAGCTACCTAGGAATAAAGCAATCATCTAAAAATATGCAAATACAATCTCAAAATTAGAAACAATTGTAAGTTCAAAAGAGTTAATTTTTAACAGTTGGAAAATATCTATATATAACAGTTATCTAAGGTGGAAACAAAGAAATCAAATAGTTCAACTTGTAGTTGCTTGAAACTTTAATGCTTGTGATTGCTTGAAACTTTGAAATTATTTCAAGTATTTTTTAACGCTATTGTTTTACATGTTTAAATAGAAATATTGATAGTAATAAATAATAACTAAAAGCTTAAAATAAGTTTGTACCTCTATAGTTACAGTTACAATAGAAGAACACAACTTGTAACTGTTTAAATTTTCATCACACAAAAGTAAACAGTTATTTGTCCAAAGATGTTAATTTATTACAATTAGAAAGTATTTTGTAAGATTGAAACAAAGAATTCAAACTTTACTACTGTTAAATTGCTTGAAACTGTGGAAATAATTTAACTGTTTTATAACATTATTGCTTCATAAGTTTCAATAGAAATATTGATACTAAGAAGTCATAACTCCGAACTTAAAAATAAGTTTCTACCTAAGTAGTTACAGTTACAACAAGAAGAAAAAAACATGTAACTGATTGAAATTTCAACAGAAAAAAGTAAAGAGTTGTTTATCAAAAGATGTTGATAAAACACATATGTTCAACAGACAAAATTATTTGTTTAAAGAAGTTGATCGTATATCATCTAAAGCTTGCAACATGTACTAGCTCATTGATGTTTTCATATTAATTCATAATAATTCATGCATTGTAAAAAAAGAACAAGAAAAAATTGTCAACAAAAAAAAATATACTGTTAACTAGATGTACTTACAACACAAGGTTTTCTAGAGAAATGATTCAAATGAAAAATTAATATTCTTCTAAAATCTTATTTGATTGTTTACGTCACAAATAAAAACATAACTTAGTTTATGCGCGGTCATATAAGCCCGCCTAATGTTTATGCAAATTTTCCCTTTGTTAGAAACTTCAAAACTTATACCTTTTGATAGCTGAATTTTTTTTGATCTTTTATGTAAATTTTATTTTACTAGTCTAAGCATTGTTTTTAAATTTACAGTGTTTTATTTTAAAAACAAATAATGCCACCATAAAACTTTCTTTAAATTGTGCACAACTTTTATTTGTAATAATAAAAGTATAATTCTTGTTTAAACTTTTTGGTAACTCAAAGTGAATAAAACCATTTTGAGTTGTTATGGTGTTTTTTTTTCGGTTTTCTTTTAACAGTTGATTCTAAAACTACAAATATATCAAACCAAATCTGAGGCTGCTATTTGATATTAATAATCCTTAACTAGACTTTTAAATTGAATTGTCTTTTTTGATATATATTCAAACTTGAAAACTTAAGTACTGACATCAAAGCGCCCAAAAAATCTGAATCCAATGGATTTGGTTTTGTATATTGTGATTATAAAGTACGAGAGAGGCAGATATAAGCAGGCCAAAAAAAGGACTGAAACCAATAAGTCAGGGCTTAAAAATTCAGACCTTGTTACAAAACACTTTTAGTATAAACTATTTTTTCTTTGGACATTAACCTTAACCTTAAAAGCTTTAAGTATTTTGGCAATTTAGAACAATTAAAAAAGCATAAGCTTAAGATTTCAGGAAAAATAATGTTTTACCAAAAGTTTTTTTCAAAAAAAGAGACAATTACCGCTCACGCGGTACAAAGCTATTTGTTAAAAGGTATGTACTTAATCCGTAAACATATCAAAAATGTGATTTTTTTTTGTCGATTTTTCATATTGTTGCAATTATAGAGAAAATAATTAAAAATTTATAACTTAAAACACTTGTTCATTCACATTTTTTAAAAATTGACTAACTTGATAACTTTTGTTTTAAATGTCATAACATATATCATGAAAAATTTGTTCACTCAATAAACTTAAATATGTTTTAGCTTTGACAATTGATGAAATAAGAACTGAAACAGTTATAAGCAATTTCGGAAAAAATTGTTTGTCATATAAATAAAAACTAGTGATGTGAATGATAACAAAAGGGTAAGTAAACATACAGTATTTTTAATGTATTTTATATGCACATCATTTTTTAAAACAAGTGTTTTTTAAACCCATAAAGGTGTTTATAAATCAAGAAACTTATTTTATGATGTATTTTAACTATATTTTATCTTCTTTTTTAAATTATTAGGCTGTTTTAAAGTATATAAAGTCTAGCACGGGACTTGAACCCCTGATCGTTAAATTAAAAGTCCAACGCTCTACCGACTGAGCTACTCATGCTCACGATGGGGTATACTTAATTGTGTTTAAAAAGCTATCTCCGGCTCTTATGACGTAATAATAGTACAAATTTATGGAACACATGCAAAATCCACCCGCGATCAAAATCCACCCAGTCAAATTCGGGAACCGCTTAGCAATCGAAAGTAAGGGTTAGGGGTAACAGTGAGAGTCAAAAACAAATAAAAAAATTGATAAAAAAAAGCAAAAAGTATATAAAATAAAATAATAAATACAGGAAATAAAATTAAAAATTGGGTGGATTTTGAACGCGGGTGGATTTTGATAGTATACCTAATTTATTATAAATAGAACATTTAAAAGTGCTATATAATTTATATTTTACTTTAGCTTCAGCTTTTAAATATTATCAAACTTCTTATTTTGGGTTTTTTTTTTACACTAAAATGAGTTAAAAAACTAAAAGTAGCATATATATATAATTTGTATAAAGTTGTATAAAAATTGAAAAAACTATGCTTTTACATAATTATTATCAATTAAAAAACTTTTGATCTATTATTATCTAATAGAAAAAAACGATAACTTGTTGAAATATTTTAGACAAATATTACACATCATTAATAAAGGCATCTGTAAGAATAACATAGATTATCGACACAAATTACACCGACTTATATTATCTAAAATTAATAAAACACAAAATTTCTCACCTGTTAGTGTTTCTATTTTCTTTTTAAATTTTTAGAGTTTGCCCACTATTTTCTTATTGTTCTTTTTCAAAACTCTTTTTATATCTACTTTGAAGTTTTGCTGTGAATAAAGTTAGCTGTTCAAAAAATTGATGGGAATTCTAAATAGCAAATACATAGATGTGTTTAAAATATTTTTTTAACCAATAAATGTAATTATACTAACAAGAAGTTTGTTTTGACATGTATATACAAATTACATTTTCTCCTTGTTAAAAAAATTCAAATCTTTTTTTAAACCTTAAAAGCAGCCTGAAAAAACTTGAAACCCTGATCAATGTGTAAAAAATGATTAAACTTCAGCTTTTAAAGATTAAACTTTTTTATTAAGTTTTTATTAAACATGAAATGAAGTTTAACAAATTAAAAGTGGTACATATATATTGCTAGTTGTTGCATAAAAACTATATTAACATAAATATAAGCAATTCAAAAACTTTAGAATCAATGTTACCTACTAGACAAAAAAAAAAAGTATTTTTCAATAGTTCACAAAATTATCATAAATCGTTTATAAAAGCGTTTCTATCAATATCTTAGATGAACATTATATGACACAAACATCAACAATTAACTTTGTCTAAAATTAAAAAAGATGGCGCTGTTAGCTTCACTGTTTTGAGGTGCAATTTCCTGACGTTGAACTTTGATTGCAACAGGCAAATCAAATTGTTTCAATTTTTCTCATCCGTCAGGCAATCGCACCACAAAACAGCTACTGGACCGCACCGCTACGGTGAAGCCAGCGCCGTGGTGCGGGTTACCCCCTTTTTGTTTCGTGTGGCGGGGGTTCACCGGGTTTCCCCGGTCATATAGGCCACATTGTCTTTTAAAGAATTATTTTTTTAAAAATCTGAAAAAAATAACGATTTGGCAAATCGTATGGAAAATTACATCAAATTTTTTTTTAATTGTCTCATAGGAGGTCACTACGTTTCGGCGCTTAGTGAAAATTCAAATCACAAGAAAATGACAAATTCAGAAAAGGTGAATAACTTGCAATATATTTTTAAACGTACAGTTAGACTTTATAAATTATTTACATACAAATTAAATTCTTTAGGTTGCATTTGCAGTTAATTAGCTTGAGCATTCAAAAGGCTTCAAGCTATACGGTATTTAGGGCATAAAAATTATGGTTAAATATTACAATAAATAAACAAATAACGTACTTTTTATATTAACGTTAAAACAACATTTTTTTCTATTACTTTTGTATTTTTCTATTCTCTTTTTTTTTTTTTTTGTTTACGTTTGTTTTCAGTTTTTTTTTTTTTGCTTTTATTTTTTGCTTTTTTTATTTTTTTTTTGTTTGCGTTTTTTTTTTCTTTTTTATTTTTGCTTTGTGTTTATTGCTTTTTGTTTGTTATTTTCTTTTATATTGCTTTTTTTTCTTTTTATTAATATCATTTGCTTTTTTAGTTTTTTAATGTTGTTTTATTATAATGGGTTTGATATGTCTTAGTCGATCATCTACTAAAGCACCAATATCATCCACCATACTAAGCCTCCTATAGCTAGATTACAGGTAGTAACAACATTACCCGGCAGTATAGTATACGTAATTAGTTCATTTATTATCTTAAATTTAGTTATGTAGTATTTTTATGCCCTTTAATCTTAGATTAAAAATATGTAACCTAAAGAATTTAAATTGTAAGAAGTAATTTTTTTTATTAAATTAGATCGTTAATATAACAGTAACTTTTTATATTTTTCTATATATCATTTATGCAATTTTGTCATTTTAAGTGGTTTTACAACTCATTATGCTACGAAACGTCTTAACCAACTTAAATCTAATCATATCAAGAAAAAAATAATTTAACTTCTTTGTATTTAAGTTTTGAAATTATAAATGAATTAGAATTTTAGAATTTAAATTTATGAAACCACAAATATATAACGAAAAATATAAAAGAAAACGTAACAAGATTACAAAAACTAAAAGATTAAACTAAAATTGCAAAATGAGTAACACAATTAATTTATAAAATAAACTGAATCTGAATCTAAAACTTAAGCTGAAGAAGCGAAACTGAAGGAAACTTAAATTTATTCACTGTTGTCACGCGAAACATGCCCTGTATCGCAATTTGGATCAAAAATACAATCTCTAAGCGCTGAACCTCTCAAAAAAAAATTCTCAACAGAGTATGAAAAATATACTTGAGAAAAAGTAGTTTTTAAATTTTTAATGTTTTTTAAACTAGAGGACCTAACTGTAACACTTCCATTGATAAAATTGATACGACCTGATGTGTTATCATATTTTTCATCAGACTTTGCAAAATACTTTTTAAGTTTATCAACTTGTAACCATAAACTACCCTCAATTTCATTGTCTTTCTTAAATTCATGGTCAATTTCGTGCTCGAAGTTTTTGAAAAAATAGAATTTGTGATTTTTTTTAAAGTTTTTTTGATCTACCGTAAAGCAATAACTAGTATCTTGGTACAATTCTAATCTAACTCCTTCAGGCCAAGCGTAATTAGTTTCCTCGAAAAGTTCCCTTACCGCAGTTCTTTTTAGATTGTTATTATCGTTATAATCTATTTTTCCCATAGGGAAATTGATTCTAATTTTATTATTTTTATCTCTATAATAAACAAATAACAATTCGCCCTTACCCTTCTTGACGCGATGTAAGATTACCCCCGCGCAGTCTAACCTTTTTACATTGAATTCCCAGTTAATTAAAAAAGAATCTCCCCGCTTGTGTTTAAATTTAACCTTAAATAAGTTATTAGCTAAATGGTGTTTTGCATCGTCGTTTAATTGATCAATAAAAATTTGCTTAGCGTAACGGTCGAAACTTTTGTATTTTTCATCAACTAGACTGTATACTTGTTTTTCGATAATGTTATAAACATTCAAAAAGTCATGCCAATCATCTTTTGAAAATTTTTTATTAATAAAATCTATAAGTTTTTGTTTAAGTTCATTATCGTGTTTATTTTTGAAAGATCTAGATACGTTGTTAACCTGATCTGTTACGAAAAAGGACGTTCCACCCGCTTCTTGTTGTGGTGCTCGATCCCGCTGGAGTTCCGCATGCGTCATTTGAACACCTTGGACAACCTCCTCCTCACCAACTATATTCGTAGTTTTAATGACGTCATCCGGTATAAATTTTGTCCTAGATGGTATTAAATAAACGTTTTTTATATTTATTTTACACAGAAAAGTTTAATATGGGGTTGCCAAAAACAAATTAGTTAAAACTAGGATTGTTTATTGGATTGATTTATTGGACTCCAATTAAATTTGAAATTGTACATATTTAGAGAAATCAAAAACTGTACATTGTTTGATTAAAAAGTATAAAGTTACAACTTAACAATAAATAGCAAAGCCTAGACTTCAATAGGTTCCTTAAGAAAGCCTCAAGCTAAAAACTCAAAAATATCAATCTATTAAAATTGATGAGTTTTTAAAATATTTTCTTTGAAGCTTTCTTAAAAATGGTTAATCTTTATGTTGAAAATTAAAAACTTCAATTGTAAATTAATTAAAATATATGACTATTGCTAGCAAAACAAAAAAAAATCTGATGGATACTTTTCGTTATAAAGCTTTTTAAATCTACAGAGTATTTTAAAAACTATTGTAAAATATGGCATACGTTATTCTAAACAACTAACCTTCTTTGCATGATCAAAGTGATATTATATCTCCAAATAACTTAGTACTTTAATAATACAGAGCTGTTTTGATATAAAAACTATAACTACAGCATCAATAATATAGGTAGAAAAACTACCTTCTACAAAAAAATTAATCTAATAGAGTTTTAATTTTTTTTATTCAAACTTATTTTTAATATGAAATTACATTCAGTTTAATAATTTCAGTTGAAAAAACATTTAACAACACAAGTTTAAATTAATGATCAAAAATATGAAACTAATATACAATGTTATAAGATAATAAAATCTAAATGTGAACTAAAAACTAAATAAATAGAAAATAAATATGCAGTGTCTAATTAATAATAATTTTAGAAATAATTTCAATGAAATATTTATAGGTTATTGTTTAGAAAAATAAAAAAGTACTTTATAAATACAATTATACTTAAACATGAATTTAACTTTTGAAAGATTTTAGTGTTCAACCTAATCAATAATTTAGTTACATAAAATTGTCATATAATGTATTGTTTATAAAATAAAAGTGTTTAATAACTACTTTAATTTACTTATTACAAAACTACAGACTGTATATCAGTGTTGTTATAGTGATTCCAACATGACTTCTTTCCAACATGACTTCACTTAAAAAGTTTATAATACTGAACTTTACTTGTATAATCTTCTTTTTTAAAGACGTTTTACTATTTGCTTTTAACCATTGCAGTTATGTAAGTTTGTTAAAATTTTATTTTGAACTTATATTATTTTTAACTATAACATCAAATGCGGATTTAAAAACCTGTTCTAAATCTACAAAATAGTCTATAAGATTTAAAGTGATTTTGGCCTAAAAATTTTATTAAAATATATTTTTTTTTTCTATTAGTAAAACATGAAATTTTTTTTAAACTTAAAAACCACCATGATTTAAAAAAAAATGGTTGTACCTTTTTATTTAAATATTTCAGGAACGTGAAATATTGAAACAGTGAAAATACTTAAAGTTTTTTTCAATCAAAACTTAAATCACACCTAGAAAATCTACTTTTCATTACTTAGTTTAAGGTTATAAAATTTTAAACCTTAAGTTTAAGCTTTAACATAACTTTATTTGAATATAAACTAAATACAGAGCATTTATAGTTATTTAGTTAATAAATGATTGTTTTAATTTTTATTTGCACAAACTTTTCGATGGTTTCTTAAAAAGGGTACTGAACACTGGCTTAAGTAAAAAAATTTTGAATTTTTTTGAAGTTTAAGAAAGTTTAAGACTTTTAAAAGCATTTGAAATGCCGTAGACAGTTTATTCACCGTAAAGCATTGTCAAAAAAGTAAATAAATTACAACTATTGTTTAATAAATTTTATATTTATTTTTTTATTAATGCTTGTTATTTTTAGTCGCAGTCGTTTAGATAACACAAACTTAATAAACACCAATTCTTTTTGTTATATACCAAAAACAAAAGTGTTTAAAATACTTTTGTCTTCTCCTTTATACTCAGTTAAACAATTAACTTACAATGTAAAAAGTTTTTCTTATAGAACTGCCTGCTATCTTTGTTTGTTTAAAATTTATTTTAGAAATTCAAACGATTTTTCTCTCACTAAATATATAACTTTCTAACTTTTCTGCATCAGTTTATATGAGGAGAAATACATTTCCAAAACATCTCCAAAATTTTCTGTCCTCTGAAGACCGGTTTTTTGCTGGTTGTTTTTATCGGCAAAAATTACACAATTTTCCAGTGAGTTTTTTTTTTATGTTTTAATTAGTCTTAAAACAATAAATAAAATTTAATAAATTTATTTATCTAAATAAAGTTTACTAAATGTATTTTATAACTAATTAGCTAATCAAAGTAAATTATAAAAAAAATCATTACAGTTTGCACACAAAATTACTTCAAAATAAACTGGTGCACGATAGTGTACACAATTTTTTTTCGCGTGCACGAAACGTTTAGGGTACATGAACCTCATTTAGGGGTGAACGAAATTTTCAGATTACACAAAAAAATATTTTAGTCTTCGCATTATTAGTTTTAGCGACATAGTTCAGTTAAGTATTAAAGTTAAATCTAGCCCTGGTGTTTGATTGGCTTTTATTTTTTGGCCATTTTACTCTCATGATCTATTTTGTAATTAAACAACACACATAAATTATTGTATAATTATAATTGTAACTATTATTACAATGCAATTAAAAAAATAAAACATACGTAACAACTTATAAAACAATTTAAGAAAACAACACAACTGTTGCGTTGAACTTTAATAAATTCCAATAAATAAGGACTTATTTGTCTTTAAAAAAACGTGGTAAATTATAGACTTCTTTTAAAATGAAGTAGAAAGAAGTATAAAGTTCTTTAAAGCCTTATTTTAGAAAACAACATATAAACTATAAAAATACGAAATAAGCTAAAATATGCAAATTAAAATAAACTTTAAGCAATTAACCGATAAACTATTTTTTTCTAAAAATAACGTAAGTTTAAATTGTTGTTAACTTTGATTAAACATCTTAGGATTTTTCTTCAAATTTTAAATTGTTGTTTACATTAATTAAACGTGTTAGTTTTTTCTTTAAGTTAAAAACTTTGTTTACATTGATTAAACGTATTAGTTTTTCTCGTTAAATTTTAAATTGTTTATTACATTGATTAAGCGTTTTAGTTTTTTCTTTTAATTTTAAATAATAGTTTTATAGTTTACCAATAATGACTTAGGCCCTGGTCATAATAAACACTGATAGTAAAAAAAATTATGGTAAACCACTAAGGTTGGTAAACAGCCAAATTGTAGAAACTTAAATTATACATATCATAGTTGTATAGTTTCTCCTTTGACAAACAACATGATCTAATAAATGTTGTTATTATATCACACTCTATAATTTTAAAGTAAAAGTTTCCAAGTCAGCATTAGTTTGGAGAAGATGGACACTTCTACTACTAACCAAAGTTTGTAAAAGTTGTATATTTTGTTATTTTTAGATTTAAAGTAATATTTAAAGACACTCATTTCTAACTATGATTGGGAACAATTCTATATATAGGTATTTGAAGTGTACAGGGTTGAATAAACAACACTGTTTAAACAACCCCAAGAACATATCTAAATCAGTAAAAGATAAATAAATCCTTGTACTGGTGAATTAACCTTCAACCTAATACTAAATAGCCTGATTAAACAACCAATATTTGACCCTAGTTTCCAAACTAAATTGTTGGTCTACATGACTATTTTATTTAAATTGGTAGCAAAACATAATGTAAAGTTTAGCTAAATGTAATTGAATTATAATTTATGCTATTCATCAAGTTGTACTATATTGTATTGCAGATGTTTGCCCACCTAAAAAGTGTGAAGTGGTTCAATCCTAGCAGCTATAATAAAGGTAAATTTTGTTTTTATTGCAATTTAATATATCAAAAGCTCCTATACAACACATATGTTCCTTAATATAATCTTGTTTTTAGTTTGGTTGTGCTGTTCTAAATATCATGACAATATAAATAATTCCTACAAAGTTTTAAAGAAAAATTAAGTATTATTTACTATCATATAACTAAACTATTTGTGTGCAAAGTTTGATTGGGTATAATAAATAACTTTTTGACTTAAAAGTCAGATGGTAAATAAAAATTTATTTTGAAATAGAGTTCCATTGCGGCAAATTTTAAAGTGCAAAAATAGAATTGAAAAAAGTGACAAGCCTAATGAAATGCAGTAAATTTAATATAGTTTGCTAGTTCATATCAGTTTTATAATAGAAAAGTACATCATATGTTTTTCTGTAAATATCCTTCCAAATATTTGTCACCATATTTAAACAATCATCCATTAATAATGGTTGGAATGTACTTTGTTTTTTATTTTTTCTCATCATATTATATTTTAATTGTTTCCTTTTGAGACTAGCTCTGACTTGGTAAGTATTCTACTAATTATTGCATGAGTTGGCTTTTTTTTAGTTCTCAGAGCTAGTTTTTATTTGTTAAAAGTTCTAATAAAAAGTCTTTTAAAGAGTGAAAAAACTTTTTGTTTTAATAAGATAGTGTAAAATAATAAAGTCCCCATTATTATTGGTTTATGTAAACTATATTATGTATTTAAATTTTCAAGTATATGACATCCAAAAACTAAAGTTTTTTTTTCACAAGTATAATATAATTTGTATAAATAATCATTATGTTTTGGAAATTTAAATTATGTGGTGCATTGGAAATATTTTAAGAAATATCCAGACTGGTATTAATACCATGTTAATACATTTGGTATTTTTTTGTGTACTTCAGTATAACAAGTCTTTATTTTTCTTGAGTAATTAAATATTACTACTTGACTAACATAATTTTTTCACTATTTATTGTTTTTAATTTAACATAAGGCTAATTGATAAGTTTTAAGTCACTCAGATTAGATTGGCTTCAATGCTTCAAAAGCCTGTCATAGATAAGCCGTAGTATTAAAAAAAAACAAAATTGTTTGTCTCTTTTATTGCTTTAACACCTTTTATGTTTATATAAGTAATTTACAAATTAAAGTTTTAAGGTTACAAGTGTTGATTATAACTTGTTATTTTTTCTACATTTTATATGTGTTGACAGGTTTTTACAACTTTAGAATGTGCAAGGGTCTTGAGGAAATTTTGAGCAATGATGCACATGAATCATCTGTAAGCACACAACAACTGGACCTCAACCCAGGAAGGTCTCTAACTGCTCACTTAGGGCAGTAACAAGGTAAATATGTTATAGTTCTTGCTTTTGTACTAATAGCTACAATAAATCATAAAAAGTTAAATTTAGAGAAAGTAAAGGTGACAATGTTATCTAAATTGAATTAAACTCATTCAGTGATGTTTATAAGTGATGTAGTTTATAATTAATGTTCATTTTTGACCTAATAACTGGAATAGAATCTAGTATTGCTTTTAACTCAACAGAATGTTCAAATAATTGCAAGTAAAAATTATCATTATTGTTAATATTAAGTATATTTATCATTATCATTTTTCATTTAACATAAAAATTAGTGTGGTCATTACAAGTAAAAAGTAAAATTTAACAAAAAAACTTTAAACTTGTTTTAAAGACTAATGAACATAAGCTAAGAATGTTTTTTAGGATGCGAACTAATTTATTAAATAATTAATTAAATATTTAAAATATTGTTACAACAAAGTTAGATTTGCTCACTTTGTTAGTACATCACTTTGAGTATTGTGATGGTTTTAAATGTTAAAGTTTGGCCAAAAGAAAACTTATTTGTATTCCAATGTTTTTCTTAAACTCAACGTTTTTTAATTTTAAAATAATAGAAATCAACAAAAGGCTATGATTAAATTAAATAGAAGACCATACTTGATTATTTTTACCCATCCACAATTTTATACAAAATATTATAAATAAGCTTGATGACAACTTACCACTAAAAAATTATTGTTTCCTAAAATATTAGCAAGTTTGCCACTAAAATTAAAAAGCAAAATGAATTTTTTTTTTAATCTAGCACCAGGGTTGCCACTCGGTCAGGAAAAGTCAGGAAATCAGGAAAAGTCAGGAGAAATTAAAAAAAAAGAAAAAAATCAGGAAAAAATGGGGGGTTTTAAAAAAGTCAGGAAAAGGCAGGAAATTTGATAAAATTAAAAAAAAAGTCAGATTATGTCATTTTAATTTTACAAAATTCCTTGTTTTCCAAAGCCTTCAAACGGTAAAAATTAATTAAAAGTCCTTTGAAGTCAGAAAAAAATTCCAAAATTTTCCTAGAAATTTACAAAAATATTTAACTTTATTTCCAATGCCTTCACCTGGTATAAGTTAAGATAAAAAACTCCTCACAGTGGAAATTGTAAAAATAAAATTGGAACACGATTTCAGCAAAGTAACTCGATTATTGTTGATGAAAATTTGTATGCGTCCTTTGAACGACGTCAGTATCAGTAGAAATGAAAATCAGCTCCATCCTACCACTATAGTTACGTCACGATAGAAATTTGCTAATAGAATCCAATAACTTTGCTTTCGAAATAAAATATCCTTTATAAAACTGCAAAAAATTTCTATTAACATATTGAACAAGTACCCTACTTTAACAAGCAGATTTTGTAAGCTTTTTAGTATTGATAATCTGTAGCAAGGACACTTCCATAGTGAAACTGATATATACACAAAAGTTTATCTAGCATAATTTTAAAATCTAAGTGTTTTTTGTTTAAGTAAATAGTTAAGTTCTTTATAGTTATGCAGTTAGTTTAGTATTTTATGGATCAAGTTGATGTGTATACTTTATCTCTTTATAATTTTTTAAAGTTGTTTAAATTTATGAAATAAGTTTTAAGAGAGGTATATGCCAAGATTAAGTTTACACATTATTTGTATTTTTTGTAGAGTAACTTAAGTTTTTAAAGTAAATATTTAATTATTCAAACCAAAACAAACCAGTTTGTTGCAGTTAAAAATCATACCTTTCACCCCAAATTAGACTCATTACTACGAATTTATAAAACATTTTTTCCTATTTTTTTAATATATGAATTAAAGCGCTGAAAGTAATAAAAATATTAGTCATCAGATAAAAGTAAATGATAGGTTTATGTATTAGGGCTTACATCTGATAGTAAGAATATTTTTAAATTGAATCTTTTAAACAGGATTTCCATGAAGCTCTCTCTTTGAGTGAAGGTCAGTAGACAGATCCCCAGAGTGATTGGCCTTTACGAGTCAATTCCTCTTCCCACTTTGAATGCATCATCCGCAAGGTAATTTCTACATAGTATGTTTGAAAATCATTCGTTTGAACTTGTAATTGTTTTTAAACTTATAGTGAATAAGTTTACCAAACAAGAAGCCATGTTGTAATAACAAGTAGTTTATAAAACACCTTAACACAAATTTAAAAACATAAATCTCTTAGTTTTACAAGTTCTGAGGATAATAAATAGTCCTATTTAGTTAACTAATGCTAGTCAATAATAAAGTTGATCGATTTTAAAAAAAAGTAATACAAACATGATGATATATTATCTAAATAAAGTGGTCATCTTGCTTGTGAATTGTTTTCTGAAATGTTGTTATAAAGTCGTGTAATAATACATTTTGTAACAACTTCCTTGATTATTTTTTGAACATATGTATTTTAGGAAGCGTTTTCAAAGTTTACCTTAAATATATATCACTATTGACCTACTTCTTAGTAACTAATTTAACAAACTTTGAACATTTTTATTGTATTTTATTACTGTAAAGTAACCATTTTGTACCAGTTTCTTAGGTATTTTATTGCCAAACCATAAACAGAACAAAATAAAGTCCATAATTGTTTGATGCTCAATTTTATGCTAATTTTAAAAAGCTCGGTTTTATTATTTTAAATTAAACAAATATCCATTTTGATCACATAACTATTGCGAAACACATCTATCAGGGTTAGCTAAAAACCATCTAGAAATTGAACAAAAATTACTGGAATTTTTATCATCAATTCTTACGAAAAAACAATGAATTTCTGAAGTCTTTGTTATACAATAGTTTTTATTTGACATCATCACTTAAATTTTTATAAACCACATTCAAAGTAGCATTACAGTATCTCCTCATTAACGTTATTAAATTTAACGAATTCCTTACCTTGAAATTTATGTCATACTCAAGGTGGAAAAAAAAAATTGTATTTTCAAAACATGAAAAAATTTTTGACAACCCTGAGATATGCTCAAATGATTAATAGATTAAAGGCAATGTTTAAATAGTTAATGATAAACTGCATGATTAAAATGTGAATGAAGTGTAGCGTTAGTAGATAAGTTTGTTAGTAAAAGCTAAATATTTTTTTCAAACAGAATGAGATCACAGCCGGAGACGGAACGATGAAAAGAATCAGAAACAGAATCAGTGCGGATCAGATAACTTATTTATATAAACATTTGAATAAACTTTTTGCATTTAAATTGTGTTTACTTTGTCATAATTAAATAGATTAAGACAGAAAATTAATGCTTGGGTGTAGTGAAAAAAGTTTTAATATTTGATAGATCTATTATTTAGTAACTTTCCTTTATTTAGTTGTTATAATGTCTTGAGTTTAAGCCCAATAACAGTTTTTTTAATGAAAACATAAAGCGCATAAAATAATTGGTTTAAAGAGCCGTTCAATTCGTACACCAGTTAGATACAGTTAAGTTTAGTACAAGTTTATATAAGGATAGTATAATTCAACTTAACGACTATGAGTATGTCTTTAATAAATTGTTTTAAATCCCTACCTGAATATTAAAAGAAACTAAATGTATTATCACCGTCATAATCCTAGGCTGCTTATCGCTTAGTAAAGTTGTTAATTGAAAGTTTCAAAATTTTTCATTTGTAAAAAAATGAATATATTTTCATACTAGTTGCCTTGTTACTAGTATAATATTTGGCAACTTATTTTTAGATCTATATATAAATTTATATGTTGCACAAATACTATTTTTCTCTATAGCCGGGTGTGTGGTTATCGTGTAAAATAAATTCTTGTAACATATATAATAATCTTCTGATCTAGTTGCACTTAAAAACTATACCAAGCTAAACCCTGTTTTCCTTATAATAAATATAAGCCAATTTTACTGATCTAAAACAAAAATTTCGACTTTATTATAAATGTGGTTATTTAGAGTTCCTGTATCAAAGAGAAAACTTATTCAACCGGCGTAAGCATTACGACGACGCCCTAAGAACCAATTTCAAAATATCGACAAAGTCCGGAGCCAGGACACCGAAGGTGTCCGCCAGCGTAGGACTCATTTTGAAATTGGTTCGCTACCCTTTATTATATTTTATACTTTCACATTAAGGAATTTCCCAAAAATTTTGATAATTCTACACTCCAAAAATAATTTTCAAAGTTAACAAAAAAAGAAAAATGAACATTTTCAACAGTTTTTAATCGAGTCTTTTTTATTAGCCATCATGTTATAAATAGTCAAATCAGATAGAACACCGGTTTTTGGTCAGTTCCTAAAAGTGTAGTAATAAATAAATTGCAAAAGAATAGCAAACTCGTTGACTTAATTTGATTAAACAGATTGTTTTTAAATTGTTTTTTTATACATATGCCTACCACCACACGTAAATTGTGAAAATATTATTATAGTAAACAATTTTTAAAAATTCACTTTAACTGACTAAAACCGATCTCTTATCTAACATGAATAGCAAGTAACAATATAAACTGAACAAAAGTACAATTGATCAAGTCATACTTATGTTTAATTTATACTCTTAAATGCTTAAAACAGCCTGAACTAGCTATACTTGAATATAAAGTATTCATGAGAGAAATCATATAGAATTAAAGCAAAAAGACAGTGGATTTCAAAATAGCTACCTAGGCATAAAGCAATCATCTAAAAATATGCAAATACAATCTCAAAATTAGAAACAATTGTAAGTTCAAAAGAGTTAATTTGTAACAGTTGGAAAATATCTATATATAACAGTTATCTAAGGTGGAAACAAAGAAATCAAATAGTTCAACTTGTAGTTGCTTGAAACTTTAATGCTTGTGATTGCTTGAAACTTTGAAATTATTTCAAGTATTTTTTAACGCTATTGTTTTACATGTTTAAATAGAAATATTGATAGTAATAAATAATAACTAAAAGCTTAAAATAAGTTTGTACCTCTATAGTTACAGTTACAATAGAAGAACACAACTTGTAACTGTTTAAATTTTCATCACACAAAAGTAAACAGTTATTTGTCCAAAGATGTTAATTTATTACAATTAGAAAGTATTTTGTAAGATTGAAACAAAGAATTCAAACTTTACTACTGTTAAATTGCTTGAAACTGTGAAAATAATTTAACTGTTTTATAACATTATTGCTTCATAAGTTTCAATAGAAATATTGATACTAAGAAGTCATAACTCCGAACTTAAAAATAAGTTTCTACCTAAGTAGTTACAGTTACAACAAGAAGAAAAAAACATGTAACTGATTGAAATTTCAACAGAAAAAAGTAAAGAGTTGTTTATCAAAAGATGTTGATAAAACACATATGTTCAACAGACAAAATTATTTGTTTAAAGAAGTTGATCGTATATCATCTAAAGCTTGCAACATGTACTAGCTCATTGATGTTTTCATATTAATTCATAATAATTCATGCATTGTAAAAAAAGAACAAGAAAAAATTGTCAACAAAAAAAAATATACTGTTAACTAGATGTACTTACAACACAAGGTTTTCTAGAGAAATGATTCAAATGAAAAATTAATATTCTTCTAAAATCTTATTTGATTGTTTACGTCACAAATAAAAACATAACTTAGTTTATGCGCGGTCATATAAGCCCGCCTAATGTTTATGCAAATTTTCCCTTTGTTAGAAACTTCAAAACTTATACCTTTTGATAGCTGAATTTTTTTTGATCTTTTATGTAAATTTTATTTTACTAGTCTAAGCATTGTTTTTAAATTTACAGTGTTTTATTTTAAAAACAAATAATGCCACCATAAAACTTTCTTTAAATTGTGCACAACTTTTATTTGTAATAATAAAAGTATAATTCTTGTTTAAACTTTTTGGTAACTCAAAGTGAATAAAACCATTTTGAGTTGTTATGGTGTTTTTTTTTCGGTTTTCTTTTAACAGTTGATTCTAAAACTACAAATATATCAAACCAAATCTGAGGCTGCTATTTGATATTAATAATCCTTAACTAGACTTTTAAATTGAATTGTCTTTTTTGATATATATTCAAACTTGAAAACTTAAGTACTGACATCAAAGCGCCCAAAAAATCTGAATCCAATGGATTTGGTTTTGTATATTGTGATTATAAAGTACGAGAGAGGCAGATATAAGCAGGCCAAAAAAAGGACTGAAACCAATAAGTCAGGGCTTAAAAATTCAGACCTTGTTACAAAACACTCTTAGTATAAACTATTTTTTCTTTGGACATTAACCTTAACCTTAAAAGCTTTAAGTATTTTGGCAATTTAGAACAATTAAAAAAGCATAAGCTTAAGATTTCAGGAAAAATAATGTTTTACCAAAAGTTTTTTTCAAAAAAAGAGACAATTACCGCTCACGCGGTACAAAGCTATTTGTTAAAAGGTATGTACTTAATCCGTAAACATATCAAAAATGTGATTTTTTTTTGTCGATTTTTCATAGTGTTGCAATTATAGAGAAAATAATTAAAAATTTATAACTTAAAACACTTGTTCATTCACATTTTTTAAAAATTGACTAACTTGATAACTTTTGTTTTAAATGTCATAACATATATCATGAAAAATTTGTTCACTCAATAAACTTAAATATGTTTTAGCTTTGACAATTGATGAAATAAGAACTGAAACAGTTATAAGCAATTTCGGAAAAAATTGTTTGTCATATAAATAAAAACTAGTGATGTGAATGATAACAAAAGGGTAAGTAAACATACAGTATTTTTAATGTATTTTATATGCACATCATTTTTTAAAACAAGTGTTTTTTAAACCCATAAAGGTGTTTATAAATCAAGAAACTTATTTTATGATGTATTTTAACTATATTTTATCTTCTTTTTTAAATTATTAGGCTGTTTTAAAGTATATAAAGTCTAGCACGGGACTTGAACCCCTGATCGTTAAATTAAAAGTCCAACGCTCTACCGACTGAGCTACTCATGCTCACGATGGGGTATACTTAATTGTGTTTAAAAAGCTATCTCCGGCTCTTATGACGTAATAATAGTACAAATTTATGGAACACATGCAAAATCCACCCGCGATCAAAATCCACCCAGTCAAATTCGGGAACCGCTTAGCAATCGAAAGTAAGGGTTAGGGGTAACAGTGATAGTCAAAAACAAATAAAAAAATTGATGAAAAAAAGCAAAAAGTATATAAAATAAAATAATAAATACAGGAAATAAAATTAAAAATTGGGTGGATTTTGAACGCGGGTGGATTTTGATAGTATACCTAATTTATTATAAATAGAACATTTAAAAGTGCTATATAATTTATATTTTACTTTAGCTTCAGCTTTTAAATATTATCAAACTTCTTATTTTGGTTGTTTTTTAACACTAAAATGAGTTAAAAAACTAAAAGTAGCATATATATATAATTTGTATAAAGTTGTATAAAAATTGAAAAAACTATGCTTTTACATAATTATTATCAATTAAAAAACTTTTGATCTATTATTATCTAATAGAAAAAAACGATAACTTGTTGAAATATTTTAGACAAATATTACACATCATTAATAAAGGCATCTGTAAGAATAACATAGATTATCGACACAAATTACACCGACTTATATTATCTAAAATTAATAAAACACAAAATTTCTCACCTGTTAGTGTTTCTATTTTCTTTTTAAATTTTTAGAGTTTGCCCACTATTTTCTTATTGTTCTTTTTCAAAACTCTTTTTATATCTACTTTGAAGTTTTGCTGTGAATAAAGTTAGCTGTTCAAAAAATTGATGGGAATTCTAAATAGCAAATACATAGATGTGTTTAAAATATTTTTTTAACCAATAAATGTAATTATACTAACAAGAAGTTTGTTTTGACATGTATATACAAATTACATTTTCTCCTTGTTAAAAAAATTCAAATCTTTTTTTAAACCTTAAAAGCAGCCTGAAAAAACTTGAAACCCTGATCAATGTGTAAAAAATGATTAAACTTCAGCTTTTAAAGATTAAACTTTTTTATTAAGTTTTTATTAAACATGAAATGAAGTTTAACAAATTAAAAGTGGTACATATATATTGCTAGTTGTTGCATAAAAACTATATTAACATAAATATAAGCAATTCAAAAACTTTAGAATCAATGTTACCTACTAGACAAAAAAAAAAAGTATTTTTCAATAGTTCACAAAATTATCATAAATCGTTTATAAAAGCGTTTCTATCAATATCTTAGATGAACATTATATGACACAAACATCAACAATTAACTTTGTCTAAAATTAAAAAAGATGGCGCTGTTAGCTTCACTGTTTTGAGGTGCAATTTCCTGACGTTGAACTTTGATTGCAACAGGCAAATCAAATTGTTTCAATTTTTCTCATCCGTCAGGCAATCGCACCACAAAACAGCTACTGGACCGCACCGCTACGGTGAAGCCAGCGCCGTGGTGCGGGTTACCCCCTTTTTGTTTCGTGTGGCGGGGGTTCACCGGGTTTCCCCGGTCATATAGGCCACATTGTCTTTTAAAGAATTATTTTTTTAAAAATCTGAAAAAAATAACGATTTGGCAAATCGTATGGAAAATTACATCAAATTTTTTTTTAATTGTCTCATAGGAGGTCACTACGTTTCGGCGCTTAGTGAAAATTCAAATCACAAGAAAATGACAAATTCAGAAAAGGTGAATAACTTGCAATATATTTTTAAACGTACAGTTAGACTTTATAAATTATTTACATACAAATTAAATTCTTTAGGTTGCATTTGCAGTTAATTAGCTTGAGCATTCAAAAGGCTTCAAGCTATACGGTATTTAGGGCATAAAAATTATGGTTAAATATTACAATAAATAAACAAATAACGTACTTTTTATATTAACGTTAAAACAACATTTTTTTCTATTACTTTTGTATTTTTCTATTCTCTTTTTTTTTTTTTGTTTACGTTTGTTTTCAGTTTTTTTTTTTTTGCTTTTATTTTTTGCTTTTTTTATTTTTTTTTTGTTTGCGTTTTTTTTTTCTTTTTTATTTTTGCTTTGTTTTTATTGCTTTTTGTTTGTTATTTTCTTTTATATTGCTTTTTTTTCTTTTTATTAATATCATTTGCTTTTTTAGTTTTTTAATGTTGTTTTATTATAATGGGTTTGATATGTCTTAGTCGATCATCTACTAAAGCACCAATATCATCCACCATACTAAGCCTCCTATAGCTAGATTACAGGTAGTAACAACATTACCCGGCAGTATAGTATACGTAATTAGTTCATTTATTATCTTAAATTTAGTTATGTAGTATTTTTATGCCCTTTAATCTTAGATTAAAAATATGTAACCTAAAGAATTTAAATTGTAAGAAGTAATTTTTTTTATTAAATTAGATCGTTAATATAACAGTAACTTTTTATATTTTTCTATATATCATTTATGCAATTTTGTCATTTTAAGTGGTTTTACAACTCATTATGCTACGAAACGTCTTAACCAACTTAAATCTAATCATATCAAGAAAAAAATAATTTAACTTCTTTGTATTTAAGTTTTGAAATTATAAATGAATTAGAATTTTAGAATTTAAATTTATGAAACCACAAATATATAACGAAAAATATAAAAGAAAACGTAACAAGATTACAAAAACTAAAAGATTAAACTAAAATTGCAAAATGAGTAACACAATTAATTTATAAAATAAACTGAATCTGAATCTAAAACTTAAGCTGAAGAAGCGAAACTGAAGGAAACTTAAATTTATTCACTGTTGTCACGCGAAACATGCCCTGTATCGCAATTTGGATCAAAAATACAATCTCTAAGCGCTGAACCTCTCAAAAAAAAATTCTCAACAGAGTATGAAAAATATACTTGAGAAAAAGTAGTTTTTAAATTTTTAATGTTTTTTAAACTAGAGGACCTAACTGTAACACTTCCATTGATAAAATTGATACGACCTGATGTGTTATCATATTTTTCATCAGACTTTGCAAAATACTTTTTAAGTTTATCAACTTGTAACCATAAACTACCCTCAATTTCATTGTCTTTCTTAAATTCATGGTCAATTTCGTGCTCGAAGTTTTTGAAAAAATAGAATTTGTGATTTTTTTTAAAGTTTTTTTGATCTACCGTAAAGCAATAACTAGTATCTTGGTACAATTCTAATCTAACTCCTTCAGGCCAAGCGTAATTAGTTTCCTCGAAAAGTTCCCTTACCGCAGTTCTTTTTAGATTGTTATTATCGTTATAATCTATTTTTCCCATAGGGAAATTGATTCTAATTTTATTATTTTTATCTCTATAATAAACAAATAACAATTCGCCCTTACCCTTCTTGACGCGATGTAAGATTACCCCCGCGCAGTCTAACCTTTTTACATTGAATTCCCAGTTAATTAAAAAAGAATCTCCCCGCTTGTGTTTAAATTTAACCTTAAATAAGTTATTAGCTAAATGGTGTTTTGCATCGTCGTTTAATTGATCAATAAAAATTTGCTTAGCGTAACGGTCGAAACTTTTGTATTTTTCATCAACTAGACTGTATACTTGTTTTTCGATAATGTTATAAACATTCAAAAAGTCATGCCAATCATCTTTTGAAAATTTTTTATTAATAAAATCTATAAGTTTTTGTTTAAGTTCATTATCGTGTTTATTTTTGAAAGATCTAGATACGTTGTTAACCTGATCTGTTACGAAAAAGGACGTTCCACCCGCTTCTTGTTGTGGTGCTCGATCCCGCTGGAGTTCCGCATGCGTCATTTGAACACCTTGGACAACCTCCTCCTCACCAACTATATTCGTAGTTTTAATGACGTCATCCGGTATAAATTTTGTCCTAGATGGTATTAAATAAACGTTTTTTATATTTATTTTACACAGAAAAGTTTAATATGGGGTTGCCAAAAACAAATTAGTTAAAACTAGGATTGTTTATTGGATTGATTTATTGGACTCCAATTAAATTTGAAATTGTACATATTTAGAGAAATCAAAAACTGTACATTGTTTGATTAAAAAGTATAAAGTTACAACTTAACAATAAATAGCAAAGCCTAGACTTCAATAGGTTCCTTAAGAAAGCCTCAAGCTAAAAACTCAAAAATATCAATCTATTAAAATTGATGAGTTTTTAAAATATTTTCTTTGAAGCTTTCTTAAAAATGGTTAATCTTTATGTTGAAAATTAAAAACTTCAATTGTAAATTAATTAAAATATATGACTATTGCTAGCAAAACAAAAAAAAATCTGATGGATACTTCTCGTTATAAAGCTTTTTAAATCTACAGAGTATTTTAAAAACTATTGTAAAATATGGCATACGTTATTCTAAACAACTAACCTTCTTTGCATGATCAAAGTGATATTATATCTCCAAATAACTTAGTACTTTAATAATACAGAGCTGTTTTGATATAAAAACTATAACTACAGCATCAATAATATAGGTAGAAAAACTACCTTCTACAAAAAAATTAATCTAATAGAGTTTTAATTTTTTTTATTCAAACTTATTTTTAATATGAAATTACATTCAGTTTAATAATTTCAGTTGAAAAAACATTTAACAACACAAGTTTAAATTAATGATCAAAAATATGAAACTAATATACAATGTTATAAGATAATAAAATCTAAATGTGAACTAAAAACTAAATAAATAGAAAATAAATATGCAGTGTCTAATTAATAATAATTTTAGAAATAATTTCAATGAAATATTTATAGGTTATTGTTTAGAAAAATAAAAAAGTACTTTATAAATACAATTATACTTAAACATGAATTTAACTTTTGAAAGATTTTAGTGTTCAACCTAATCAATAATTTAGTTACATAAAATTGTCATATAATGTATTGTTTATAAAATAAAAGTGTTTAATAACTACTTTAATTTACTTATTACAAAACTACAGACTGTATATCAGTGTTGTTATAGTGATTCCAACATGACTTCTTTCCAACATGACTTCACTTAAAAAGTTTATAATACTGAACTTTACTTGTATAATCTTCTTTTTTAAAGACGTTTTACTATTTGCTTTTAACCATTGCAGTTATGTAAGTTTGTTAAAATTTTATTTTGAACTTATATTATTTTTAACTATAACATCAAATGCGGATTTAAAAACCTGTTCTAAATCTACAAAATAGTCTATAAGATTTAAAGTGATTTTGGCCTAAAAATTTTATTAAAATATATTTTTTTTTTCTATTAGTAAAACATGAAATTTTTTTTAAACTTAAAAACCACCATGATTTAAAAAAAAATGGTTGTACCTTTTTATTTAAATATTTCAGGAACGTGAAATATTGAAACAGTGAAAATACTTAAAGTTTTTTTCAATCAAAACTTAAATCACACCTAGAAAATCTACTTTTCATTACTTAGTTTAAGGTTATAAAATTTTAAACCTTAAGTTTAAGCTTTAACATAACTTTATTTGAATATAAACTAAATACAGAGCATTTATAGTTATTTAGTTAATAAATGATTGTTTTAATTTTTATTTGCACAAACTTTTCGATGGTTTCTTAAAAAGGGTACTGAACACTGGCTTAAGTAAAAAAATTTTGAATTTTTTTGAAGTTTAAGAAAGTTTAAGACTTTTAAAAGCATTTGAAATGCCGTAGACAGTTTATTCACCGTAAAGCATTGTCAAAAAAGTAAATAAATTACAACTATTGTTTAATAAATTTTATATTTATTTTTTTATTAATGCTTGTTATTTTTAGTCGCAGTCGTTTAGATAACACAAACTTAATAAACACCAATTCTTTTTGTTATATACCAAAAACAAAAGTGTTTAAAATACTTTTGTCTTCTCCTTTATACTCAGTTAAACAATTAACTTACAATGTAAAAAGTTTTTCTTATAGAACTGCCTGCTATCTTTGTTTGTTTAAAATTTATTTTAGAAATTCAAACGATTTTTCTCTCACTAAATATATAACTTTCTAACTTTTCTGCATCAGTTTATATGAGGAGAAATACATTTCCAAAACATCTCCAAAATTTTCTGTCCTCTGAAGACCGGTTTTTTGCTGGTTGTTTTTATCGGCAAAAATTACACAATTTTCCAGTGAGTTTTTTTTTTATGTTTTAATTAGTCTTAAAACAATAAATAAAATTTAATAAATTTATTTATCTAAATAAAGTTTACTAAATGTATTTTATAACTAATTAGCTAATCAAAGTAAATTATAAAAAAAATCATTACAGTTTGCACACAAAATTACTTCAAAATAAACTGGTGCACGATAGTGTACACAATTTTTTTTCGCGTGCACGAAACGTTTAGGGTACATGAACCTCATTTAGGGGTGAACGAAATTTTCAGATTACACAAAAAAATATTTTAGTCTTCGCATTATTAGTTTTAGCGACATAGTTCAGTTAAGTATTAAAGTTAAATCTAGCCCTGGTGTTTGATTGGCTTTTATTTTTTGGCCATTTTACTCTCATGATCTATTTTGTAATTAAACAACACACATAAATTATTGTATAATTATAATTGTAACTATTATTACAATGCAATTAAAAAAATAAAACATACGTAACAACTTATAAAACAATTTAAGAAAACAACACAACTGTTGCGTTGAACTTTAATAAATTCCAATAAATAAGGACTTATTTGTCTTTAAAAAAACGTGGTAAATTATAGACTTCTTTTAAAATGAAGTAGAAAGAAGTATAAAGTTCTTTAAAGCCTTATTTTAGAAAACAACATATAAACTATAAAAATACGAAATAAGCTAAAATATGCAAATTAAAATAAACTTTAAGCAATTAACCGATAAACTATTTTTTTCTAAAAATAACGTAAGTTTAAATTGTTGTTAACTTTGATTAAACATCTTAGGATTTTTCTTCAAATTTTAAATTGTTGTTTACATTAATTAAACGTGTTAGTTTTTTCTTTAAGTTAAAAACTTTGTTTACATTGATTAAACGTATTAGTTTTTCTCGTTAAATTTTAAATTGTTTATTACATTGATTAAGCGTTTTAGTTTTTTCTTTTAATTTTAAATAATAGTTTTATAGTTTACCAATAATGACTTAGGCCCTGGTCATAATAAACACTGATAGTAAAAAAAATTATGGTAAACCACTAAGGTTGGTAAACAGCCAAATTGTAGAAACTTAAATTATACATATCATAGTTGTATAGTTTCTCCTTTGACAAACAACATGATCTAATAAATGTTGTTATTATATCACACTCTATAATTTTAAAGTAAAAGTTTCCAAGTCAGCATTAGTTTGGAGAAGATGGACACTTCTACTACTAACCAAAGTTTGTAAAAGTTGTATATTTTGTTATTTTTAGATTTAAAGTAATATTTAAAGACACTCATTTCTAACTATGATTGGGAACAATTCTATATATAGGTATTTGAAGTGTACAGGGTTGAATAAACAACACTGTTTAAACAACCCCAAGAACATATCTAAATCAGTAAAAGATAAATAAATCCTTGTACTGGTGAATTAACCTTCAACCTAATACTAAATAGCCTGATTAAACAACCAATATTTGACCCTAGTTTCCAAACTAAATTGTTGGTCTACATGACTATTTTATTTAAATTGGTAGCAAAACATAATGTAAAGTTTAGCTAAATGTAATTGAATTATAATTTATGCTATTCATCAAGTTGTACTATATTGTATTGCAGATGTTTGCCCACCTAAAAAGTGTGAAGTGGTTCAATCCTAGCAGCTATAATAAAGGTAAATTTTGTTTTTATTGCAATTTAATATATCAAAAGCTCCTATACAACACATATGTTCCTTAATATAATCTTGTTTTTAGTTTGGTTGTGCTGTTCTAAATATCATGACAATATAAATAATTCCTACAAAGTTTTAAAGAAAAATTAAGTATTATTTACTATCATATAACTAAACTATTTGTGTGCAAAGTTTGATTGGGTATAATAAATAACTTTTTGACTTAAAAGTCAGATGGTAAATAAAAATTTATTTTGAAATAGAGTTCCATTGCGGCAAATTTTAAAGTGCAAAAATAGAATTGAAAAAAGTGACAAGCCTAATGAAATGCAGTAAATTTAATATAGTTTGCTAGTTCATATCAGTTTTATAATAGAAAAGTACATCATATGTTTTTCTGTAAATATCCTTCCAAATATTTGTCACCATATTTAAACAATCATCCATTAATAATGGTTGGAATGTACTTTGTTTTTTATTTTTTCTCATCATATTATATTTTAATTGTTTCCTTTTGAGACTAGCTCTGACTTGGTAAGTATTCTACTAATTATTGCATGAGTTGGCTTTTTTTTAGTTCTCAGAGCTAGTTTTTATTTGTTAAAAGTTCTAATAAAAAGTCTTTTAAAGAGTGAAAAAACTTTTTGTTTTAATAAGATAGTGTAAAATAATAAAGTCCCCATTATTATTGGTTTATGTAAACTATATTATGTATTTAAATTTTCAAGTATATGACATCCAAAAACTAAAGTTTTTTTTTCACAAGTATAATATAATTTGTATAAATAATCATTATGTTTTGGAAATTTAAATTATGTGGTGCATTGGAAATATTTTAAGAAATATCCAGACTGGTATTAATACCATGTTAATACATTTGGTATTTTTTTGTGTACTTCAGTATAACAAGTCTTTATTTTTCTTGAGTAATTAAATATTACTACTTGACTAACATAATTTTTTCACTATTTATTGTTTTTAATTTAACATAAGGCTAATTGATAAGTTTTAAGTCACTCAGATTAGATTGGCTTCAATGCTTCAAAAGCCTGTCATAGATAAGCCGTAGTATTAAAAAAAAACAAAATTGTTTGTCTCTTTTATTGCTTTAACACCTTTTATGTTTATATAAGTAATTTACAAATTAAAGTTTTAAGGTTACAAGTGTTGATTATAACTTGTTATTTTTTCTACATTTTATATGTGTTGACAGGTTTTTACAACTTTAGAATGTGCAAGGGTCTTGAGGAAATTTTGAGCAATGATGCACATGAATCATCTGTAAGCACACAACAACTGGACCTCAACCCAGGAAGGTCTCTAACTGCTCACTTAGGGCAGTAACAAGGTAAATATGTTATAGTTCTTGCTTTTGTACTAATAGCTACAATAAATCATAAAAAGTTAAATTTAGAGAAAGTAAAGGTGACAATGTTATCTAAATTGAATTAAACTCATTCAGTGATGTTTATAAGTGATGTAGTTTATAATTAATGTTCATTTTTGACCTAATAACTGGAATAGAATCTAGTATTGCTTTTAACTCAACAGAATGTTCAAATAATTGCAAGTAAAAATTATCATTATTGTTAATATTAAGTATATTTATCATTATCATTTTTCATTTAACATAAAAATTAGTGTGGTCATTACAAGTAAAAAGTAAAATTTAACAAAAAAACTTTAAACTTGTTTTAAAGACTAATGAACATAAGCTAAGAATGTTTTTTAGGATGCGAACTAATTTATTAAATAATTAATTAAATATTTAAAATATTGTTACAACAAAGTTAGATTTGCTCACTTTGTTAGTACATCACTTTGAGTATTGTGATGGTTTTAAATGTTAAA
Organism: Thalia democratica; assembly: GCF_965202585.1. Lineage (NCBI taxonomy): Eukaryota > Metazoa > Chordata > Thaliacea > Salpida > Salpidae > Thalia > Thalia democratica. The sequence continues at coordinate 33,175 of NW_028139448.1, forward strand.
GTTTGGCCAAAAGAAAACTTATTTGTATTCCAATGTTTTTCTTAAACTCAACGTTTTTTAATTTTAAAATAATAGAAATCAACAAAAGGCTATGATTAAATTAAATAGAAGACCATACTTGATTATTTTTACCCATCCACAATTTTATACAAAATATTATAAATAAGCTTGATGACAACTTACCACTAAAAAATTATTGTTTCCTAAAATATTAGCAAGTTTGCCACTAAAATTAAAAAGCAAAATGAATTTTTTTTTTAATCTAGCACCAGGGTTGCCACTCGGTCAGGAAAAGTCAGGAAATCAGGAAAAGTCAGGAGAAATTAAAAAAAAAGAAAAAAATCAGGAAAAAATGGGGGGTTTTAAAAAAGTCAGGAAAAGGCAGGAAATTTGATAAAATTAAAAAAAAAGTCAGATTATGTCATTTTAATTTTACAAAATTCCTTGTTTTCCAAAGCCTTCAAACGGTAAAAATTAATTAAAAGTCCTTTGAAGTCAGAAAAAAATTCCAAAATTTTCCTAGAAATTTACAAAAATATTTAACTTTATTTCCAATGCCTTCACCTGGTATAAGTTAAGATAAAAAACTCCTCACAGTGGAAATTGTAAAAATAAAATTGGAACACGATTTCAGCAAAGTAACTCGATTATTGTTGATGAAAATTTGTATGCGTCCTTTGAACGACGTCAGTATCAGTAGAAATGAAAATCAGCTCCATCCTACCACTATAGTTACGTCACGATAGAAATTTGCTAATAGAATCCAATAACTTTGCTTTCGAAATAAAATATCCTTTATAAAACTGCAAAAAATTTCTATTAACATATTGAACAAGTACCCTACTTTAACAAGCAGATTTTGTAAGCTTTTTAGTATTGATAATCTGTAGCAAGGACACTTCCATAGTGAAACTGATATATACACAAAAGTTTATCTAGCATAATTTTAAAATCTAAGTGTTTTTTGTTTAAGTAAATAGTTAAGTTCTTTATAGTTATGCAGTTAGTTTAGTATTTTATGGATCAAGTTGATGTGTATACTTTATCTCTTTATAATTTTTTAAAGTTGTTTAAATTTATGAAATAAGTTTTAAGAGAGGTATATGCCAAGATTAAGTTTACACATTATTTGTATTTTTTGTAGAGTAACTTAAGTTTTTAAAGTAAATATTTAATTATTCAAACCAAAACAAACCAGTTTGTTGCAGTTAAAAATCATACCTTTCACCCCAAATTAGACTCATTACTACGAATTTATAAAACATTTTTTCCTATTTTTTTAATATATGAATTAAAGCGCTGAAAGTAATAAAAATATTAGTCATCAGATAAAAGTAAATGATAGGTTTATGTATTAGGGCTTACATCTGATAGTAAGAATATTTTTAAATTGAATCTTTTAAACAGGATTTCCATGAAGCTCTCTCTTTGAGTGAAGGTCAGTAGACAGATCCCCAGAGTGATTGGCCTTTACGAGTCAATTCCTCTTCCCACTTTGAATGCATCATCCGCAAGGTAATTTCTACATAGTATGTTTGAAAATCATTCGTTTGAACTTGTAATTGTTTTTAAACTTATAGTGAATAAGTTTACCAAACAAGAAGCCATGTTGTAATAACAAGTAGTTTATAAAACACCTTAACACAAATTTAAAAACATAAATCTCTTAGTTTTACAAGTTCTGAGGATAATAAATAGTCCTATTTAGTTAACTAATGCTAGTCAATAATAAAGTTGATCGATTTTAAAAAAAAGTAATACAAACATGATGATATATTATCTAAATAAAGTGGTCATCTTGCTTGTGAATTGTTTTCTGAAATGTTGTTATAAAGTCGTGTAATAATACATTTTGTAACAACTTCCTTGATTATTTTTTGAACATATGTATTTTAGGAAGCGTTTTCAAAGTTTACCTTAAATATATATCACTATTGACCTACTTCTTAGTAACTAATTTAACAAACTTTGAACATTTTTATTGTATTTTATTACTGTAAAGTAACCATTTTGTACCAGTTTCTTAGGTATTTTATTGCCAAACCATAAACAGAACAAAATAAAGTCCATAATTGTTTGATGCTCAATTTTATGCTAATTTTAAAAAGCTCGGTTTTATTATTTTAAATTAAACAAATATCCATTTTGATCACATAACTATTGCGAAACACATCTATCAGGGTTAGCTAAAAACCATCTAGAAATTGAACAAAAATTACTGGAATTTTTATCATCAATTCTTACGAAAAAACAATGAATTTCTGAAGTCTTTGTTATACAATAGTTTTTATTTGACATCATCACTTAAATTTTTATAAACCACATTCAAAGTAGCATTACAGTATCTCCTCATTAACGTTATTAAATTTAACGAATTCCTTACCTTGAAATTTATGTCATACTCAAGGTGGAAAAAAAAAATTGTATTTTCAAAACATGAAAAAATTTTTGACAACCCTGAGATATGCTCAAATGATTAATAGATTAAAGGCAATGTTTAAATAGTTAATGATAAACTGCATGATTAAAATGTGAATGAAGTGTAGCGTTAGTAGATAAGTTTGTTAGTAAAAGCTAAATATTTTTTTCAAACAGAATGAGATCACAGCCGGAGACGGAACGATGAAAAGAATCAGAAACAGAATCAGTGCGGATCAGATAACTTATTTATATAAACATTTGAATAAACTTTTTGCATTTAAATTGTGTTTACTTTGTCATAATTAAATAGATTAAGACAGAAAATTAATGCTTGGGTGTAGTGAAAAAAGTTTTAATATTTGATAGATCTATTATTTAGTAACTTTCCTTTATTTAGTTGTTATAATGTCTTGAGTTTAAGCCCAATAACAGTTTTTTTAATGAAAACATAAAGCGCATAAAATAATTGGTTTAAAGAGCCGTTCAATTCGTACACCAGTTAGATACAGTTAAGTTTAGTACAAGTTTATATAAGGATAGTATAATTCAACTTAACGACTATGAGTATGTCTTTAATAAATTGTTTTAAATCCCTACCTGAATATTAAAAGAAACTAAATGTATTATCACCGTCATAATCCTAGGCTGCTTATCGCTTAGTAAAGTTGTTAATTGAAAGTTTCAAAATTTTTCATTTGTAAAAAAATGAATATATTTTCATACTAGTTGCCTTGTTACTAGTATAATATTTGGCAACTTATTTTTAGATCTATATATAAATTTATATGTTGCACAAATACTATTTTTCTCTATAGCCGGGTGTGTGGTTATCGTGTAAAATAAATTCTTGTAACATATATAATAATCTTCTGATCTAGTTGCACTTAAAAACTATACCAAGCTAAACCCTGTTTTCCTTATAATAAATATAAGCCAATTTTACTGATCTAAAACAAAAATTTCGACTTTATTATAAATGTGGTTATTTAGAGTTCCTGTATCAAAGAGAAAACTTATTCAACCGGCGTAAGCATTACGACGACGCCCTAAGAACCAATTTCAAAATATCGACAAAGTCCGGAGCCAGGACACCGAAGGTGTCCGCCAGCGTAGGATCGATATTTTGAAATTGGTTCGCTACCCTTTATTATATTTTATACTTTCACATTAAGGAATTTCCCAAAAATTTTGATAATTCTACACTCCAAAAATAATTTTCAAAGTTAACAAAAAAAGAAAAATGAACATTTTCAACAGTTTTTAATCGAGTCTTTTTTATTAGCCATCATGTTATAAATAGTCAAATCAGATAGAACACCGGTTTTTGGTCAGTTCCTAAAAGTGTAGTAATAAATAAATTGCAAAAGAATAGCAAACTCGTTGACTTAATTTGATTAAACAGATTGTTTTTAAATTGTTTTTTTATACATATGCCTACCACCACACGTAAATTGTGAAAATATTATTATAGTAAACAATTTTTAAAAATTCACTTTAACTGACTAAAACCGATCTCTTATCTAACATGAATAGCAAGTAACAATATAAACTGAACAAAAGTACAATTGATCAAGTCATACTTATGTTTAATTTATACTCTTAAATGCTTAAAACAGCCTGAACTAGCTATACTTGAATATAAAGTATTCATGAGAGAAATCATATAGAATTAAAGCAAAAAGACAGTGGATTTCAAAATAGCTACCTAGGCATAAAGCAATCATCTAAAAATATGCAAATACAATCTCAAAATTAGAAACAATTGTAAGTTCAAAAGAGTTAATTTGTAACAGTTGGAAAATATCTATATATAACAGTTATCTAAGGTGGAAACAAAGAAATCAAATAGTTCAACTTGTAGTTGCTTGAAACTTTAATGCTTGTGATTGCTTGAAACTTTGAAATTATTTCAAGTATTTTTTAACGCTATTGTTTTACATGTTTAAATAGAAATATTGATAGTAATAAATAATAACTAAAAGCTTAAAATAAGTTTGTACCTCTATAGTTACAGTTACAATAGAAGAACACAACTTGTAACTGTTTAAATTTTCATCACACAAAAGTAAACAGTTATTTGTCCAAAGATGTTAATTTATTACAATTAGAAAGTATTTTGTAAGATTGAAACAAAGAATTCAAACTTTACTACTGTTAAATTGCTTGAAACTGTGAAAATAATTTAACTGTTTTATAACATTATTGCTTCATAAGTTTCAATAGAAATATTGATACTAAGAAGTCATAACTCCGAACTTAAAAATAAGTTTCTACCTAAGTAGTTACAGTTACAACAAGAAGAAAAAAACATGTAACTGATTGAAATTTCAACAGAAAAAAGTAAAGAGTTGTTTATCAAAAGATGTTGATAAAACACATATGTTCAACAGACAAAATTATTTGTTTAAAGAAGTTGATCGTATATCATCTAAAGCTTGCAACATGTACTAGCTCATTGATGTTTTCATATTAATTCATAATAATTCATGCATTGTAAAAAAAGAACAAGAAAAAATTGTCAACAAAAAAAAATATACTGTTAACTAGATGTACTTACAACACAAGGTTTTCTAGAGAAATGATTCAAATGAAAAATTAATATTCTTCTAAAATCTTATTTGATTGTTTACGTCACAAATAAAAACATAACTTAGTTTATGCGCGGTCATATAAGCCCGCCTAATGTTTATGCAAATTTTCCCTTTGTTAGAAACTTCAAAACTTATACCTTTTGATAGCTGAATTTTTTTTGATCTTTTATGTAAATTTTATTTTACTAGTCTAAGCATTGTTTTTAAATTTACAGTGTTTTATTTTAAAAACAAATAATGCCACCATAAAACTTTCTTTAAATTGTGCACAACTTTTATTTGTAATAATAAAAGTATAATTCTTGTTTAAACTTTTTGGTAACTCAAAGTGAATAAAACCATTTTGAGTTGTTATGGTGTTTTTTTTTCGGTTTTCTTTTAACAGTTGATTCTAAAACTACAAATATATCAAACCAAATCTGAGGCTGCTATTTGATATTAATAATCCTTAACTAGACTTTTAAATTGAATTGTCTTTTTTGATATATATTCAAACTTGAAAACTTAAGTACTGACATCAAAGCGCCCAAAAAATCTGAATCCAATGGATTTGGTTTTGTATATTGTGATTATAAAGTACGAGAGAGGCAGATATAAGCAGGCCAAAAAAAGGACTGAAACCAATAAGTCAGGGCTTAAAAATTCAGACCTTGTTACAAAACACTCTTAGTATAAACTATTTTTTCTTTGGACATTAACCTTAACCTTAAAAGCTTTAAGTATTTTGGCAATTTAGAACAATTAAAAAAGCATAAGCTTAAGATTTCAGGAAAAATAATGTTTTACCAAAAGTTTTTTTCAAAAAAAGAGACAATTACCGCTCACGCGGTACAAAGCTATTTGTTAAAAGGTATGTACTTAATCCGTAAACATATCAAAAATGTGATTTTTTTTTGTCGATTTTTCATAGTGTTGCAATTATAGAGAAAATAATTAAAAATTTATAACTTAAAACACTTGTTCATTCACATTTTTTAAAAATTGACTAACTTGATAACTTTTGTTTTAAATGTCATAACATATATCATGAAAAATTTGTTCACTCAATAAACTTAAATATGTTTTAGCTTTGACAATTGATGAAATAAGAACTGAAACAGTTATAAGCAATTTCGGAAAAAATTGTTTGTCATATAAATAAAAACTAGTGATGTGAATGATAACAAAAGGGTAAGTAAACATACAGTATTTTTAATGTATTTTATATGCACATCATTTTTTAAAACAAGTGTTTTTTAAACCCATAAAGGTGTTTATAAATCAAGAAACTTATTTTATGATGTATTTTAACTATATTTTATCTTCTTTTTTAAATTATTAGGCTGTTTTAAAGTATATAAAGTCTAGCACGGGACTTGAACCCCTGATCGTTAAATTAAAAGTCCAACGCTCTACCGACTGAGCTACTCATGCTCACGATGGGGTATACTTAATTGTGTTTAAAAAGCTATCTCCGGCTCTTATGACGTAATAATAGTACAAATTTATGGAACACATGCAAAATCCACCCGCGATCAAAATCCACCCAGTCAAATTCGGGAACCGCTTAGCAATCGAAAGTAAGGGTTAGGGGTAACAGTGATAGTCAAAAACAAATAAAAAAATTGATGAAAAAAAGCAAAAAGTATATAAAATAAAATAATAAATACAGGAAATAAAATTAAAAATTGGGTGGATTTTGAACGCGGGTGGATTTTGATAGTATACCTAATTTATTATAAATAGAACATTTAAAAGTGCTATATAATTTATATTTTACTTTAGCTTCAGCTTTTAAATATTATCAAACTTCTTATTTTGGTTGTTTTTTAACACTAAAATGAGTTAAAAAACTAAAAGTAGCATATATATATAATTTGTATAAAGTTGTATAAAAATTGAAAAAACTATGCTTTTACATAATTATTATCAATTAAAAAACTTTTGATCTATTATTATCTAATAGAAAAAAACGATAACTTGTTGAAATATTTTAGACAAATATTACACATCATTAATAAAGGCATCTGTAAGAATAACATAGATTATCGACACAAATTACACCGACTTATATTATCTAAAATTAATAAAACACAAAATTTCTCACCTGTTAGTGTTTCTATTTTCTTTTTAAATTTTTAGAGTTTGCCCACTATTTTCTTATTGTTCTTTTTCAAAACTCTTTTTATATCTACTTTGAAGTTTTGCTGTGAATAAAGTTAGCTGTTCAAAAAATTGATGGGAATTCTAAATAGCAAATACATAGATGTGTTTAAAATATTTTTTTAACCAATAAATGTAATTATACTAACAAGAAGTTTGTTTTGACATGTATATACAAATTACATTTTCTCCTTGTTAAAAAAATTCAAATCTTTTTTTAAACCTTAAAAGCAGCCTGAAAAAACTTGAAACCCTGATCAATGTGTAAAAAATGATTAAACTTCAGCTTTTAAAGATTAAACTTTTTTATTAAGTTTTTATTAAACATGAAATGAAGTTTAACAAATTAAAAGTGGTACATATATATTGCTAGTTGTTGCATAAAAACTATATTAACATAAATATAAGCAATTCAAAAACTTTAGAATCAATGTTACCTACTAGACAAAAAAAAAAAGTATTTTTCAATAGTTCACAAAATTATCATAAATCGTTTATAAAAGCGTTTCTATCAATATCTTAGATGAACATTATATGACACAAACATCAACAATTAACTTTGTCTAAAATTAAAAAAGATGGCGCTGTTAGCTTCACTGTTTTGAGGTGCAATTTCCTGACGTTGAACTTTGATTGCAACAGGCAAATCAAATTGTTTCAATTTTTCTCATCCGTCAGGCAATCGCACCACAAAACAGCTACTGGACCGCACCGCTACGGTGAAGCCAGCGCCGTGGTGCGGGTTACCCCCTTTTTGTTTCGTGTGGCGGGGGTTCACCGGGTTTCCCCGGTCATATAGGCCACATTGTCTTTTAAAGAATTATTTTTTTAAAAATCTGAAAAAAATAACGATTTGGCAAATCGTATGGAAAATTACATCAAATTTTTTTTTAATTGTCTCATAGGAGGTCACTACGTTTCGGCGCTTAGTGAAAATTCAAATCACAAGAAAATGACAAATTCAGAAAAGGTGAATAACTTGCAATATATTTTTAAACGTACAGTTAGACTTTATAAATTATTTACATACAAATTAAATTCTTTAGGTTGCATTCGCAGTTAATTAGCTTGAGCATTCAAAAGGCTTCAAGCTATACGGTATTTAGGGCATAAAAATTATGGTTAAATATTACAATAAATAAACAAATAACGTACTTTTTATATTAACGTTAAAACAACATTTTTTTCTATTACTTTTGTATTTTTCTATTCTCTTTTTTTTTTTTTTGTTTACGTTTGTTTTCAGTTTTTTTTTTTTTGCTTTTATTTTTTGCTTTTTTTATTTTTTTTTTGTTTGCGTTTTTTTTTTCTTTTTTATTTTTGCTTTGTTTTTATTGCTTTTTGTTTGTTATTTTCTTTTATATTGCTTTTTTTCTTTTTATTAATATCATTTGCTTTTTTAGTTTTTTAATGTTGTTTTATTATAATGGGTTTGATATGTCTTAGTCGATCATCTACTAAAGCACCAATATCATCCACCATACTAAGCCTCCTATAGCTAGATTACAGGTAGTAACAACATTACCCGGCAGTATAGTATACGTAATTAGTTCATTTATTATCTTAAATTTAGTTATGTAGTATTTTTATGCCCTTTAATCTTAGATTAAAAATATGTAACCTAAAGAATTTAAATTGTAAGAAGTAATTTTTTTTATTAAATTAGATCGTTAATATAACAGTAACTTTTTATATTTTTCTATATATCATTTATGCAATTTTGTCATTTTAAGTGGTTTTACAACTCATTATGCTACGAAACGTCTTAACCAACTTAAATCTAATCATATCAAGAAAAAAATAATTTAACTTCTTTGTATTTAAGTTTTGAAATTATAAATGAATTAGAATTTTAGAATTTAAATTTATGAAACCACAAATATATAACGAAAAATATAAAAGAAAACGTAACAAGATTACAAAAACTAAAAGATTAAACTAAAATTGCAAAATGAGTAACACAATTAATTTATAAAATAAACTGAATCTGAATCTAAAACTTAAGCTGAAGAAGCGAAACTGAAGGAAACTTAAATTTATTCACTGTTGTCACGCGAAACATGCCCTGTATCGCAATTTGGATCAAAAATACAATCTCTAAGCGCTGAACCTCTCAAAAAAAAATTCTCAACAGAGTATGAAAAATATACTTGAGAAAAAGTAGTTTTTAAATTTTTAATGTTTTTTAAACTAGAGGACCTAACTGTAACACTTCCATTGATAAAATTGATACGACCTGATGTGTTATCATATTTTTCATCAGACTTTGCAAAATACTTTTTAAGTTTATCAACTTGTAACCATAAACTACCCTCAATTTCATTGTCTTTCTTAAATTCATGGTCAATTTCGTGCTCGAAGTTTTTGAAAAAATAGAATTTGTGATTTTTTTTAAAGTTTTTTTGATCTACCGTAAAGCAATAACTAGTATCTTGGTACAATTCTAATCTAACTCCTTCAGGCCAAGCGTAATTAGTTTCCTCGAAAAGTTCCCTTACCGCAGTTCTTTTTAGATTGTTATTATCGTTATAATCTATTTTTCCCATAGGGAAATTGATTCTAATTTTATTATTTTTATCTCTATAATAAACAAATAACAATTCGCCCTTACCCTTCTTGACGCGATGTAAGATTACCCCCGCGCAGTCTAACCTTTTTACATTGAATTCCCAGTTAATTAAAAAAGAATCTCCCCGCTTGTGTTTAAATTTAACCTTAAATAAGTTATTAGCTAAATGGTGTTTTGCATCGTCGTTTAATTGATCAATAAAAATTTGCTTAGCGTAACGGTCGAAACTTTTGTATTTTTCATCAACTAGACTGTATACTTGTTTTTCGATAATGTTATAAACATTCAAAAAGTCATGCCAATCATCTTTTGAAAATTTTTTATTAATAAAATCTATAAGTTTTTGTTTAAGTTCATTATCGTGTTTATTTTTGAAAGATCTAGATACGTTGTTAACCTGATCTGTTACGAAAAAGGACGTTCCACCCGCTTCTTGTTGTGGTGCTCGATCCCGCTGGAGTTCCGCATGCGTCATTTGAACACCTTGGACAACCTCCTCCTCACCAACTATATTCGTAGTTTTAATGACGTCATCCGGTATAAATTTTGTCCTAGATGGTATTAAATAAACGTTTTTTATATTTATTTTACACAGAAAAGTTTAATATGGGGTTGCCAAAAACAAATTAGTTAAAACTAGGATTGTTTATTGGATTGATTTATTGGACTCCAATTAAATTTGAAATTGTACATATTTAGAGAAATCAAAAACTGTACATTGTTTGATTAAAAAGTATAAAGTTACAACTTAACAATAAATAGCAAAGCCTAGACTTCAATAGGTTCCTTAAGAAAGCCTCAAGCTAAAAACTCAAAAATATCAATCTATTAAAATTGATGAGTTTTTAAAATATTTTCTTTGAAGCTTTCTTAAAAATGGTTAATCTTTATGTTGAAAATTAAAAACTTCAATTGTAAATTAATTAAAATATATGACTATTGCTAGCAAAACAAAAAAAAATCTGATGGATACTTCTCGTTATAAAGCTTTTTAAATCTACAGAGTATTTTAAAAACTATTGTAAAATATGGCATACGTTATTCTAAACAACTAACCTTCTTTGCATGATCAAAGTGATATTATATCTCCAAATAACTTAGTACTTTAATAATACAGAGCTGTTTTGATATAAAAACTATAACTACAGCATCAATAATATAGGTAGAAAAACTACCTTCTACAAAAAAATTAATCTAATAGAGTTTTAATTTTTTTTATTCAAACTTATTTTTAATATGAAATTACATTCAGTTTAATAATTTCAGTTGAAAAAACATTTAACAACACAAGTTTAAATTAATGATCAAAAATATGAAACTAATATACAATGTTATAAGATAATAAAATCTAAATGTGAACTAAAAACTAAATAAATAGAAAATAAATATGCAGTGTCTAATTAATAATAATTTTAGAAATAATTTCAATGAAATATTTATAGGTTATTGTTTAGAAAAATAAAAAAGTACTTTATAAATACAATTATACTTAAACATGAATTTAACTTTTGAAAGATTTTAGTGTTCAACCTAATCAATAATTTAGTTACATAAAATTGTCATATAATGTATTGTTTATAAAATAAAAGTGTTTAATAACTACTTTAATTTACTTATTACAAAACTACAGACTGTATATCAGTGTTGTTATAGTGATTCCAACATGACTTCTTTCCAACATGACTTCACTTAAAAAGTTTATAATACTGAACTTTACTTGTATAATCTTCTTTTTTAAAGACGTTTTACTATTTGCTTTCAACCATTGCAGTTATGTAAGTTTGTTAAAATTTTATTTTGAACTTATATTATTTTTAACTATAACATCAAATGCGGATTTAAAAACCTGTTCTAAATCTACAAAATAGTCTATAAGATTTAAAGTGATTTTGGCCTAAAAATTTTATTAAAATATTTTTTTTTTTCTATTAGTAAAACATGAAATTTTTTTTAAACTTAAAAACCACCATGATTTAAAAAAAAATGGTTGTACCTTTTTATTTAAATATTTCAGGAACGTGAAATATTGAAACAGTGAAAATACTTAAAGTTTTTTTCAATCAAAACTTAAATCACACCTAGAAAATCTACTTTTCATTACTTAGTTTAAGGTTATAAAATTTTAAACCTTAAGTTTAAGCTTTAACATAACTTTATTTGAATATAAACTAAATACAGAGCATTTATAGTTATTTAGTTAATAAAAGATTGTTTTAATTTTTATTTGCACAAACTTTTCGATGGTTTCTTAAAAAGGGTACTGAACACTGGCTTAAGTAAAAAAATTTTGAATTTTTTTGAAGTTTAAGAAAGTTTAAGACTTTTAAAAGCATTTGAAATGCCGTAGACAGTTTATTCACCGTAAAGCATTGTCAAAAAAGTAAATAAATTACAACTATTGTTTAATAAATTTTATATTTATTTTTTTATTAATGCTTGTTATTTTTAGTCGCAGTCGTTTAGATAACACAAACTTAATAAACACCAATTCTTTTTGTTATATACCAAAAACAAAAGTGTTTAAAATACTTTTGTCTTCTCCTTTATACTCAGTTAAACAATTAACTTACAATGTAAAAAGTTTTTCTTATAGAACTGCCTGCTATCTTTGTTTGTTTAAAATTTATTTTAGAAATTCAAACGATTTTTCTCTCACTAAATATATAACTTTCTAACTTTTCTGCATCAGTTTATATGAGGAGAAATACATTTCCAAAACATCTCCAAAATTTTCTGTCCTCTGAAGACCGGTTTTTTGCTGGTTGTTTTTATCGGCAAAAATTACACAATTTTCCAGTGAGTTTTTTTTTTATGTTTTAATTAGTCTTAAAACAATAAATAAAATTTAATAAATTTATTTATCTAAATAAAGTTTACTAAATGTATTTTATAACTAATTAGCTAATCAAAGTAAATTATAAAAAAAATCATTACAGTTTGCACACAAAATTACTTCAAAATAAACTGGTGCACGATAGTGTACACAATTTTTTTTCGCGTGCACGAAACGTTTAGGGTACATGAACCTCATTTAGGGGTGAACGAAATTTTCAGATTACACAAAAAAATATTTTAGTCTTCGCATTATTAGTTTTAGCGACATAGTTCAGTTAAGTATTAAAGTTAAATCTAGCCCTGGTGTTTGATTGGCTTTTATTTTTTGGCCATTTTACTCTCATGATCTATTTTGTAATTAAACAACACACATAAATTATTGTATAATTATAATTGTAACTATTATTACAATGCAATTAAAAAAATAAAACATACGTAACAACTTATAAAACAATTTAAGAAAACAACACAACTGTTGCGTTGAACTTTAATAAATTCCAATAAATAAGGACTTATTTGTCTTTAAAAAAACGTGGTAAATTATAGACTTCTTTTAAAATGAAGTAGAAAGAAGTATAAAGTTCTTTAAAGCCTTATTTTAGAAAACAACATATAAACTATAAAAATACGAAATAAGCTAAAATATGCAAATTAAAATAAACTTTAAGCAATTAACCGATAAACTATTTTTTTCTAAAAATAACGTAAGTTTAAATTGTTGTTAACTTTGATTAAACATCTTAGGATTTTTCTTCAAATTTTAAATTGTTGTTTACATTAATTAAACGTGTTAGTTTTTTCTTTAAGTTAAAAACTTTGTTTACATTGATTAAACGTATTAGTTTTTCTCGTTAAATTTTAAATTGTTTATTACATTGATTAAGCGTTTTAGTTTTTTCTTTTAATTTTAAATAATAGTTTTATAGTTTACCAATAATGACTTAGGCCCTGGTCATAATAAACACTGATAGTAAAAAAAATTATGGTAAACCACTAAGGTTGGTAAACAGCCAAATTGTAGAAACTTAAATTATACATATCATAGTTGTATAGTTTCTCCTTTGACAAACAACATGATCTAATAAATGTTGTTATTATATCACACTCTATAATTTTAAAGTAAAAGTTTCCAAGTCAGCATTAGTTTGGAGAAGATGGACACTTCTACTACTAACCAAAGTTTGTAAAAGTTGTATATTTTGTTATTTTTAGATTTAAAGTAATATTTAAAGACACTCATTTCTAACTATGATTGGGAACAATTCTATATATAGGTATTTGAAGTGTACAGGGTTGAATAAACAACACTGTTTAAACAACCCCAAGAACATATCTAAATCAGTAAAAGATAAATAAATCCTTGTACTGGTGAATTAACCTTCAACCTAATACTAAATAGCCTGATTAAACAACCAATATTTGACCCTAGTTTCCAAACTAAATTGTTGGTCTACATGACTATTTTATTTAAATTGGTAGCAAAACATAATGTAAAGTTTAGCTAAATGTAATTGAATTATAATTTATGCTATTCATCAAGTTGTACTATATTGTATTGCAGATGTTTGCCCACCTAAAAAGTGTGAAGTGGTTCAATCCTAGCAGCTATAATAAAGGTAAATTTTGTTTTTATTGCAATTTAATATATCAAAAGCTCCTATACAACACATATGTTCCTTAATATAATCTTGTTTTTAGTTTGGTTGTGCTGTTCTAAATATCATGACAATATAAATAATTCCTACAAAGTTTTAAAGAAAAATTAAGTATTATTTACTATCATATAACTAAACTATTTGTGTGCAAAGTTTGATTGGGTATAATAAATAACTTTTTGACTTAAAAGTCAGATGGTAAATAAAAATTTATTTTGAAATAGAGTTCCATTGCGGCAAATTTTAAAGTGCAAAAATAGAATTGAAAAAAGTGACAAGCCTAATGAAATGCAGTAAATTTAATATAGTTTGCTAGTTCATATCAGTTTTATAATAGAAAAGTACATCATATGTTTTTCTGTAAATATCCTTCCAAATATTTGTCACCATATTTAAACAATCATCCATTAATAATGGTTGGAATGTACTTTGTTTTTTATTTTTTCTCATCATATTATATTTTAATTGTTTCCTTTTGAGACTAGCTCTGACTTGGTAAGTATTCTACTAATTATTGCATGAGTTGGCTTTTTTTTAGTTCTCAGAGCTAGTTTTTATTTGTTAAAAGTTCTAATAAAAAGTCTTTTAAAGAGTGAAAAAACTTTTTGTTTTAATAAGATAGTGTAAAATAATAAAGTCCCCATTATTATTGGTTTATGTAAACTATATTATGTATTTAAATTTTCAAGTATATGACATCCAAAAACTAAAGTTTTTTTTTCACAAGTATAATATAATTTGTATAAATAATCATTATGTTTTGGAAATTTAAATTATGTGGTGCATTGGAAATATTTTAAGAAATATCCAGACTGGTATTAATACCATGTTAATACATTTGGTATTTTTTTGTGTACTTCAGTATAACAAGTCTTTATTTTTCTTGAGTAATTAAATATTACTACTTGACTAACATAATTTTTTCACTATTTATTGTTTTTAATTTAACATAAGGCTAATTGATAAGTTTTAAGTCACTCAGATTAGATTGGCTTCAATGCTTCAAAAGCCTGTCATAGATAAGCCGTAGTATTAAAAAAAAACAAAATTGTTTGTCTCTTTTATTGCTTTAACACCTTTTATGTTTATATAAGTAATTTACAAATTAAAGTTTTAAGGTTACAAGTGTTGATTATAACTTGTTATTTTTTCTACATTTTATATGTGTTGACAGGTTTTTACAACTTTAGAATGTGCAAGGGTCTTGAGGAAATTTTGAGCAATGATGCACATGAATCATCTGTAAGCACACAACAACTGGACCTCAACCCAGGAAGGTCTCTAACTGCTCACTTAGGGCAGTAACAAGGTAAATATGTTATAGTTCTTGCTTTTGTACTAATAGCTACAATAAATCATAAAAAGTTAAATTTAGAGAAAGTAAAGGTGACAATGTTATCTAAATTGAATTAAACTCATTCAGTGATGTTTATAAGTGATGTAGTTTATAATTAATGTTCATTTTTGACCTAATAACTGGAATAGAATCTAGTATTGCTTTTAACTCAACAGAATGTTCAAATAATTGCAAGTAAAAATTATCATTATTGTTAATATTAAGTATATTTATCATTATCATTTTTCATTTAACATAAAAATTAGTGTGGTCATTACAAGTAAAAAGTAAAATTTAACAAAAAAACTTTAAACTTGTTTTAAAGACTAATGAACATAAGCTAAGAATGTTTTTTAGGATGCGAACTAATTTATTAAATAATTAATTAAATATTTAAAATATTGTTACAACAAAGTTAGATTTGCTCACTTTGTTAGTACATCACTTTGAGTATTGTGATGGTTTTAAATGTTAAAGTTTGGCCAAAAGAAAACTTATTTGTATTCCAATGTTTTTCTTAAACTCAACGTTTTTTAATTTTAAAATAATAGAAATCAACAAAAGGCTATGATTAAATTAAATAGAAGACCATACTTGATTATTTTTACCCATCCACAATTTTATACAAAATATTATAAATAAGCTTGATGACAACTTACCACTAAAAAATTATTGTTTCCTAAAATATTAGCAAGTTTGCCACTAAAATTAAAAAGCAAAATGAATTTTTTTTTTAATCTAGCATCAGGGTTGCCACTCGGTCAGGAAAAGTCAGGAAATCAGGAAAAGTCAGGAGAAATTAAAAAAAAAGAAAAAAATCAGGAAAAAATGGGGGGCTTTAAAAAAGTCAGGAAAAGGCAGGAAATTTGATAAAATTAAAAAAAAAGTCAGATTATGTCATTTTAATTTTACAAAATTCCTTGTTTTCCAAAGCCTTCAAACGGTAAAAATTAATTAAAAGTCCTTTGAAGTCAGAAAAAAATTCCAAAATTTTCCTAGAAATTTACAAAAATATTTAACTTTATTTCCAATGCCTTCACCTGGTATAAGTTAAGATAAAAAACTCCTCACAGTGGAAATTGTAAAAATAAAATTGGAACACGATTTCAGCAAAGTAACTCGATTATTGTTGATGAAAATTTGTATGCGTCCTTTGAACGACGTCAGTATCAGTAGAAATGAAAATCAGCTCCATCCTACCACTATAGTTACGTCACGATAGAAATTTGCTAATAGAATCCAATAACTTTGCTTTCGAAATAAAATATCCTTTATAAAACTGCAAAAAATTTCTATTAACATATTGAACAAGTACCCTACTTTAACAAGCAGATTTTGTAAGCTTTTTAGTATTAATAATCTGTAGCAAGGACACTTCCATAGTGAAACTGATATATACACAAAAGTTTATCTAGCATAATTTTAAAATCTAAGTGTTTTTTGTTTAAGTAAATAGTTAAGTTCTTTATAGTTATGCAGTTAGTTTAGTATTTTATGGATCAAGTTGATGTGTATACTTTATCTCTTTATAATTTTTTAAAGTTGTTTAAATTTATGAAATAAGTTTTAAGAGAGGTATATGCCAAGATTAAGTTTACACATTATTTGTATTTTTTGTAGAGTAACTTAAGTTTTTAAAGTAAATATTTAATTATTCAAACCAAAACAAACCAGTTTGTTGCAGTTAAAAATCATACCTATTACCCCAAATTAGACTCATTACTACGAATTTATAAAACATTTTTTCCTATTTTTTTAATATATGAATTAAAGCGCTGAAAGTAATAAAAATATTAGTCATCAGATAAAAGTAAATGATAGGTTTATGTATTAGGGCTTACATCTGATAGTAAGAATATTTTTAAATTGAATCTTTTAAACAGTATTTCCATGAAGCTCTCTCTTTGAGTGAAGGTCAGTAGACAGATCCCCAGAGTGATTGGCCTTTACGAGTCAATTCCTCTTCCCACTTTGAATGCATCATCCGCAAGGTAATTTCTACATAGTATGTTTTAAAATCATTCGTTTGAACTTGTAATTGTTTTTGAACTTATAGTGAATAAGTTTACCAAACAAGAAGCCATGTTGTAATAACAAGTAGTTTATAAAACACCTTAACACAAATTTAAAAACATAAATCTCTTAGTTTTACAAGTTCTGAGGATAATAAATAGTCCTATTTAGTTAACTAATGCTAGTCAATAATAAAGTTGATCGATTTTAAAAAAAAGTAATACAAACATGATGATATATTATCTAAATAAAGTGGTCATCTTGCTTGTGAATTGTTTTCTGAAATGTTGTTATAAAGTCGTGTAATAATACATTTTGTAACAACTTCCTTGATTATCTTTTGAACATATGTATTTTAGGAAGCGTTTTCAAAGTTTACCTTAAATATATATCACTATTGACCTACTTCTTAGTAACTAATTTAACAAACTTTGAACATTTTTATTGTATTTTATTACTGTAAAGTAACCATTTTGTACCAGTTTCTTAGGTATTTTATTGCCAAACCATAAACAGAACAAAATAAAGTCCATAATTGTTTGATGCTCAATTTTATGCTAATTTTAAAAAGCTCGGTTTTATTATTTTAAATTAAACAAATATCCATTTTGATCACATAACTATTGCGAAACACATCTATCAGGGTTAGCTAAAAACCATCTAGAAATTGAACAAAAATTACTGGAATTTTTATCATCAATTCTTACGAAAAAACAATGAATTTCTGAAGTCTTTGTTATACAATAGTTTTTATTTGACATCATCACTTAAATTTTTATAAACCACATTCAAAGTAGCATTACAGTATCTCCTCATTAACGTTATTAAATTTAACGAATTCCTTACCTTGAAATTTATGTCATACTCAAGGTGGAAAAAAAAATTTGTATTTTCAAAACATGAAAAAATTTTTGACAACCCTGAGATATGCTCAAATGATTAATAGATTAAAGGCAATGTTTAAATAGTTAATGATAAACTGCATGATTAAAATGTGAATGAAGTGTAGCGTTAGTAGATAAGTTTGTTAGTAAAAGCTAAATATTTTTTTCAAACAGAATGAGATCACAGCCGGAGACGGAACGATGAAAAGAATCAGAAACAGAATCAGTGCGGATCAGATAACTTATTTATATAAACATTTGAATAAACTTTTTGCATTTAAATTGTGTTTACTTTGTCATAATTAAATAGATTAAGACAGAAAATTAATGCTTGGGTGTAGTGAAAAAAGTTTTAATATTTGATAGATCTATTATTTAGTAACTTTCCTTTATTTAGTTGTTATAATGTCTTGAGTTTAAGCCCAATAACAGTTTTTTTAATGAAAACATAAAGCGCATAAAATAATTGGTTTAAAGAGCCGTTCAATTCGTACACCAGTTAGATACAGTTAAGTTTAGTACAAGTTTATATAAGGATAGTATAATTCAACTTAACGACTATGAGTATGTCTTTAATAAATTGTTTTAAATCCCTACCTGAATATTAAAAGAAACTAAATGTATTATCACCGTCATAATCCTAGGCTGCTTATCGCTTAGTAAAGTTGTTAATTGAAAGTTTCAAAATTTTTCATTTGTAAAAAAATGAATATATTTTCATACTAGTTGCCTTGTTACTAGTATAATATTTGGCAACTTATTTTTAGATCTATATATAAATTTATATGTTGCACAAATACTATTTTTCTCTATAGCCGGGTGTGTGGTTATCGTGTAAAATACACTTCTTGTAACATATATAATAATCTTCTGATCTAGTTGCACTTAAAAACTATACCAAGCTAAACCCTGTTTTCCTTATAATAAATATAAGCCAATTTTACTGATCTAAAACAAAAATTTCGACTTTATTATAAATGTGGTTATTTAGAGTTCCTGTATCAAAGAGAAAACTTATTCAACCGGCGTAAGCATTACGACGACGCCCTAAGAACCAATTTCAAAATATCGACAAAGTCCGGAGCCAGGACACCGAAGGTGTCCGCCAGCGTAGGACTTCTGCGATATTTTGAAATTGGTTCGCTACCCTTTATTATATTTTATACTTTCACATTAAGGAATTTCCCAAAAATTTTGATAATTCTACACTCCAAAAATAATTTTCAAAGTTAACAAAAAAAGAAAAATGAACATTTTCAACAGTTTTTAATCGAGTCTTTTTTATTAGCCATCATGTTATAAATAGTCAAATCAGATAGAACACCGGTTTTTGGTCAGTTCCTAAAAGTGTAGTAATAAATAAATTGCAAAAGAATAGCAAACTCGTTGACTTAATTTGATTAAACAGATTGTTTTTAAATTGTTTTTTTATACATATGCCTACCACCACACGTAAATTGTGAAAATATTATTATAGTAAACAATTTTTAAAAATTCACTTTAACTGACTAAAACCGATCTCTTATCTAACATGAATAGCAAGTAACAATATAAACTGAACAAAAGTACAATTGATCAAGTCATACTTATGTTTAATTTATACTCTTAAATGCTTAAAACAGCCTGAACTAGCTATACTTGAATATAAAGTATTCATGAGAGAAATCATATAGAATTAAAGCAAAAAGACAGTGGATTTCAAAATAGCTACCTAGGCATAAAGCAATCATCTAAAAATATGCAAATACAATCTCAAAATTAGAAACAATTGTAAGTTCAAAAGAGTTAATTTGTAACAGTTGGAAAATATCTATATATAACAGTTATCTAAGGTGGAAACAAAGAAATCAAATAGTTCAACTTGTAGTTGCTTGAAACTTTAATGCTTGTGATTGCTTGAAACTTTGAAATTATTTCAAGTATTTTTTAACGCTATTGTTTTACATGTTTAAATAGAAATATTGATAGTAATAAATAATAACTAAAAGCTTAAAATAAGTTTGTACCTCTATAGTTACAGTTACAATAGAAGAACACAACTTGTAACTGTTTAAATTTTCATCACACAAAAGTAAACAGTTATTTGTCCAAAGATGTTAATTTATTACAATTAGAAAGTATTTTGTAAGATTGAAACAAAGAATTCAAACTTTACTACTGTTAAATTGCTTGAAACTGTGAAAATAATTTAACTGTTTTATAACATTATTGCTTCATAAGTTTCAATAGAAATATTGATACTAAGAAGTCATAACTCCGAACTTAAAAATAAGTTTCTACCTAAGTAGTTACAGTTACAACAAGAAGAAAAAAACATGTAACTGATTGAAATTTCAACAGAAAAAAGTAAAGAGTTGTTTATCAAAAGATGTTGATAAAACACATATGTTCAACAGACAAAATTATTTGTTTAAAGAAGTTGATCGTATATCATCTAAAGCTTGCAACATGTACTAGCTCATTGATGTTTTCATATTAATTCATAATAATTCATGCATTGTAAAAAAAGAACAAGAAAAAATTGTCAACAAAAAAAAATATACTGTTAACTAGATGTACTTACAACACAAGGTTTTCTAGAGAAATGATTCAAATGAAAAATTAATATTCTTCTAAAATCTTATTTGATTGTTTACGTCACAAATAAAAACATAACTTAGTTTATGCGCGGTCATATAAGCCCGCCTAATGTTTATGCAAATTTTCCCTTTGTTAGAAACTTCAAAACTTATACCTTTTGATAGCTGAATTTTTTTTGATCTTTTATGTAAATTTTATTTTACTAGTCTAAGCATTGTTTTTAAATTTACAGTGTTTTATTTTAAAAACAAATAATGCCACCATAAAACTTTCTTTAAATTGTGCACAACTTTTATTTGTAATAATAAAAGTATAATTCTTGTTTAAACTTTTTGGTAACTCAAAGTGAATAAAACCATTTTGAGTTGTTATGGTGTTTTTTTTTCGGTTTTCTTTTAACAGTTGATTCTAAAACTACAAATATATCAAACCAAATCTGAGGCTGCTATTTGATATTAATAATCCTTAACTAGACTTTTAAATTGAATTGTCTTTTTTGATATATATTCAAACTTGAAAACTTAAGTACTGACATCAAAGCGCCCAAAAAATCTGAATCCAATGGATTTGGTTTTGTATATTGTGATTATAAAGTACGAGAGAGGCAGATATAAGCAGGCCAAAAAAAGGACTGAAACCAATAAGTCAGGGCTTAAAAATTCAGACCTTGTTACAAAACACTTTTAGTATAAACTATTTTTTCTTTGGACATTAACCTTAACCTTAAAAGCTTTAAGTATTTTGGCAATTTAGAACAATTAAAAAAGCATAAGCTTAAGATTTCAGGAAAAATAATGTTTTACCAAAAGTTTTTTTCAAAAAAAGAGACAATTACCGCTCACGCGGTACAAAGCTATTTGTTAAAAGGTATGTACTTAATCCGTAAACATATCAAAAATGTGATTTTTTTTTGTCGATTTTTCATATTGTTGCAATTATAGAGAAAATAATTAAAAATTTATAACTTAAAACACTTGTTCATTCACATTTTTTAAAAATTGACTAACTTGATAACTTTTGTTTTAAATGTCATAACATATATCATGAAAAATTTGTTCACTCAATAAACTTAAATATGTTTTAGCTTTGACAATTGATGAAATAAGAACTGAAACAGTTAAAAGCAATTTCGGAAAAAATTGTTTGTCATATAAATAAAAACTAGTGATGTGAATGATAACAAAAGGGTAAGTAAACATACAGTATTTTTAATGTATTTTATATGCACATCATTTTTTAAAACAAGTGTTTTTTAAACCCATAAAGGTGTTTATAAATCAAGAAACTTATTTTATGATGTATTTTAACTATATTTTATCTTCTTTTTTAAATTATTAGGCTGTTTTAAAGTATATAAAGTCTAGCACGGGACTTGAACCCCTGATCGTTAAATTAAAAGTCCAACGCTCTACCGACTGAGCTACTCATGCTCACGATGGGGTATACTTAATTGTGTTTAAAAAGCTATCTCCGGCTCTTATGACGTAATAATAGTACAAATTTATGGAACACATGCAAAATCCACCCGCGATCAAAATCCACCCAGTCAAATTCGGGAACCGCTTAGCAATCGAAAGTAAGGGTTAGGGGTAACAGTGATAGTCAAAAACAAATAAAAAAATTGATGAAAAAAAGCAAAAAGTATATAAAATAAAATAATAAATACAGGAAATAAAATTAAAAATTGGGTGGATTTTGAACGCGGGTGGATTTTGATAGTATACCTAATTTATTATAAATAGAACATTTAAAAGTGCTATATAATTTATATTTTACTTTAGCTTCAGCTTTTAAATATTATCAAACTTCTTATTTTGGTTGTTTTTTAACACTAAAATGAGTTAAAAAACTAAAAGTAGCATATATATATAATTTGTATAAAGTTGTATAAAAATTGAAAAAACTATGCTTTTACATAATTATTATCAATTAAAAAACTTTTGATCTATTATTATCTAATAGAAAAAAACGATAACTTGTTGAAATATTTTAGACAAATATTACACATCATTAATAAAGGCATCTGTAAGAATAACATAGATTATCGACACAAATTACACCGACTTATATTATCTAAAATTAATAAAACACAAAATTTCTCACCTGTTAGTGTTTCTATTTTCTTTTTAAATTTTTAGAGTTTGCCCACTATTTTCTTATTGTTCTTTTTCAAAACTCTTTTTATATCTACTTTGAAGTTTTGCTGTGAATAAAGTTAGCTGTTCAAAAAATTGATGGGAATTCTAAATAGCAAATACATAGATGTGTTTAAAATATTTTTTTAACCAATAAATGTAATTATACTAACAAGAAGTTTGTTTTGACATGTATATACAAATTACATTTTCTCCTTGTTAAAAAAATTCAAATCTTTTTTTAAACCTTAAAAGCAGCCTGAAAAAACTTGAAACCCTGATCAATGTGTAAAAAATGATTAAACTTCAGCTTTTAAAGATTAAACTTTTTTATTAAGTTTTTATTAAACATGAAATGAAGTTTAACAAATTAAAAGTGGTACATATATATTGCTAGTTGTTGCATAAAAACTATATTAACATAAATATAAGCAATTCAAAAACTTTAGAATCAATGTTACCTACTAGACAAAAAAAAAAGTATTTTTCAATAGTTCACAAAATTATCATAAATCGTTTATAAAAGCGTTTCTATCAATATCTTAGATGAACATTATATGACACAAACATCAACAATTAACTTTGTCTAAAATTAAAAAAGATGGCGCTGTTAGCTTCACTGTTTTGAGGTGCAATTTCCTGACGTTGAACTTTGATTGCAACAGGCAAATCAAATTGTTTCAATTTTTCTCATCCGTCAGGCAATCGCACCACAAAACAGCTACTGGACCGCACCGCTACGGTGAAGCCAGCGCCGTGGTGCGGGTTACCCCCTTTTTGTTTCGTGTGGCGGGGGTTCACCGGGTTTCCCCGGTCATATAGGCCACATTGTCTTTTAAAGAATTATTTTTTTAAAAATCTGAAAAAAATAACGATTTGGCAAATCGTATGGAAAATTACATCAAATTTTTTTTTAATTGTCTCATAGGAGGTCACTACGTTTCGGCGCTTAGTGAAAATTCAAATCACAAGAAAATGACAAATTCAGAAAAGGTGAATAACTTGCAATATATTTTTAAACGTACAGTTAGACTTTATAAATTATTTACATACAAATTAAATTCTTTAGGTTGCATTTGCAGTTAATTAGCTTGAGCATTCAAAATGCTTCAAGCTATACGGTATTTAGGGCATAAAAATTATGGTTAAATATTACAATAAATAAACAAATAACGTACTTTTTATATTAACGTTAAAACAACATTTTTTTCTATTACTTTTGTATTTTTCTATTCTCTTTTTTTTTTTTTTGTTTACGTTTGTTTTCAGTTTTTTTTTTTTTGCTTTTATTTTTTGCTTTTTTTATTTTTTTTTTGTTTGCGTTTTTTTTTTCTTTTTTATTTTTGCTTTGTTTTTATTGCTTTTTGTTTGTTATTTTCTTTTATATTGCTTTTTTTTCTTTTTATTAATATCATTTGCTTTTTTAGTTTTTTAATGTTGTTTTATTATAATGGGTTTGATATGTCTTAGTCGATCATCTACTAAAGCACCAATATCATCCACCATACTAAGCCTCCTATAGCTAGATTACAGGTAGTAACAACATTACCCGGCAGTATAGTATACGTAATTAGTTCATTTATTATCTTAAATTTAGTTATGTAGTATTTTTATGCCCTTTAATCTTAGATTAAAAATATGTAACCTAAAGAATTTAAATTGTAAGAAGTAATTTTTTTTATTAAATTAGATCGTTAATATAACAGTAACTTTTTATATTTTTCTATATATCATTTATGCAATTTTGTCATTTTAAGTGGTTTTACAACTCATTATGCTACGAAACGTCTTAACCAACTTAAATCTAATCATATCAAGAAAAAAATAATTTAACTTCTTTGTATTTAAGTTTTGAAATTATAAATGAATTAGAATTTTAGAATTTAAATTTATGAAACCACAAATATATAACGAAAAATATAAAAGAAAACGTAACAAGATTACAAAAACTAAAAGATTAAACTAAAATTGCAAAATGAGTAACACAATTAATTTATAAAATAAACTGAATCTGAATCTAAAACTTAAGCTGAAGAAGCGAAACTGAAGGAAACTTAAATTTATTCACTGTTGTCACGCGAAACATGCCCTGTATCGCAATTTGGATCAAAAATACAATCTCTAAGCGCTGAACCTCTCAAAAAAAAATTCTCAACAGAGTATGAAAAATATACTTGAGAAAAAGTAGTTTTTAAATTTTTAATGTTTTTTAAACTAGAGGACCTAACTGTAACACTTCCATTGATAAAATTGATACGACCTGATGTGTTATCATATTTTTCATCAGACTTTGCAAAATACTTTTTAAGTTTATCAACTTGTAACCATAAACTACCCTCAATTTCATTGTCTTTCTTAAATTCATGGTCAATTTCGTGCTCGAAGTTTTTGAAAAAATAGAATTTGTGATTTTTTTTAAAGTTTTTTTGATCTACCGTAAAGCAATAACTAGTATCTTGGTACAATTCTAATCTAACTCCTTCAGGCCAAGCGTAATTAGTTTCCTCGAAAAGTTCCCTTACCGCAGTTCTTTTTAGATTGTTATTATCGTTATAATCTATTTTTCCCATAGGGAAATTGATTCTAATTTTATTATTTTTATCTCTATAATAAACAAATAACAATTCGCCCTTACCCTTCTTGACGCGATGTAAGATTACCCCCGCGCAGTCTAACCTTTTTACATTGAATTCCCAGTTAATTAAAAAAGAATCTCCCCGCTTGTGTTTAAATTTAACCTTAAATAAGTTATTAGCTAAATGGTGTTTTGCATCGTCGTTTAATTGATCAATAAAAATTTGCTTAGCGTAACGGTCGAAACTTTTGTATTTTTCATCAACTAGACTGTATACTTGTTTTTCGATAATGTTATAAACATTCAAAAAGTCATGCCAATCATCTTTTGAAAATTTTTTATTAATAAAATCTATAAGTTTTTGTTTAAGTTCATTATCGTGTTTATTTTTGAAAGATCTAGATACGTTGTTAACCTGATCTGTTACGAAAAAGGACGTTCCACCCGCTTCTTGTTGTGGTGCTCGATCCCGCTGGAGTTCCGCATGCGTCATTTGAACACCTTGGACAACCTCCTCCTCACCAACTATATTCGTAGTTTTAATGACGTCATCCGGTATAAATTTTGTCCTAGATGGTATTAAATAAACGTTTTTTATATTTATTTTACACAGAAAAGTTTAATATGGGGTTGCCAAAAACAAATTAGTTAAAACTAGGATTGTTTATTGGATTGATTTATTGGACTCCAATTAAATTTGAAATTGTACATATTTAGAGAAATCAAAAACTGTACATTGTTTGATTAAAAAGTATAAAGTTACAACTTAACAATAAATAGCAAAGCCTAGACTTCAATAGGTTCCTTAAGAAAGCCTCAAGCTAAAAACTCAAAAATATCAATCTATTAAAATTGATGAGTTTTTAAAATATTTTCTTTGAAGCTTTCTTAAAAATGGTTAATCTTTATGTTGAAAATTAAAAACTTCAATTGTAAATTAATTAAAATATATGACTATTGCTAGCAAAACAAAAAAAAATCTGATGGATACTTCTCGTTATAAAGCTTTTTAAATCTACAGAGTATTTTAAAAACTATTGTAAAATATGGCATACGTTATTCTAAACAACTAACCTTCTTTGCATGATCAAAGTGATATTATATCTCCAAATAACTTAGTACTTTAATAATACAGAGCTGTTTTGATATAAAAACTATAACTACAGCATCAATAATATAGGTAGAAAAACTACCTTCTACAAAAAAATTAATCTAATAGAGTTTTAATTTTTTTTATTCAAACTTATTTTTAATATGAAATTACATTCAGTTTAATAATTTCAGTTGAAAAAACATTTAACAACACAAGTTTAAATTAATGATCAAAAATATGAAACTAATATACAATGTTATAAGATAATAAAATCTAAATGTGAACTAAAAACTAAATAAATAGAAAATAAATATGCAGTGTCTAATTAATAATAATTTTAGAAATAATTTCAATGAAATATTTATAGGTTATTGTTTAGAAAAATAAAAAAGTACTTTATAAATACAATTATACTTAAACATGAATTTAACTTTTGAAAGATTTTAGTGTTCAACCTAATCAATAATTTAGTTACATAAAATTGTCATATAATGTATTGTTTATAAAATAAAAGTGTTTAATAACTACTTTAATTTACTTATTACAAAACTACAGACTGTATATCAGTGTTGTTATAGTGATTCCAACATGACTTCTTTCCAACATGACTTCACTTAAAAAGTTTATAATACTGAACTTTACTTGTATAATCTTCTTTTTTAAAGACGTTTTACTATTTGCTTTTAACCATTGCAGTTATGTAAGTTTGTTAAAATTTTATTTTAAACTTATATTATTTTTAACTATAACATCAAATGCGGATTTAAAAACCTGTTCTAAATCTACAAAATAGTCTATAAGATTTAAAGTGATTTTGGCCTAAAAATTTTATTAAAATATTTTTTTTTTTCTATTAGTAAAACATGAAATTTTTTTTAAACTTAAAAACCACCATGATTTAAAAAAAAATGGTTGTACCTTTTTATTTAAATATTTCAGGAACGTGAAATATTGAAACAGTGAAAATACTTAAAGTTTTTTTCAATCAAAACTTAAATCACACCTAGAAAATCTACTTTTCATTACTTAGTTTAAGGTTATAAAATTTTAAACCTTAAGTTTAAGCTTTAACATAACTTTATTTGAATATAAACTAAATACAGAGCATTTATAGTTATTTAGTTAATAAATGATTGTTTTAATTTTTATTTGCACAAACTTTTCGATGGTTTCTTAAAAAGGGTACTGAACACTGGCTTAAGTAAAAAAATTTTGAATTTTTTTGAAGTTTAAGAAAGTTTAAGACTTTTAAAAGCATTTGAAATGCCGTAGACAGTTTATTCACCGTAAAGCATTGTCAAAAAAGTAAATAAATTACAACTATTGTTTAATAAATTTTATATTTATTTTTTTATTAATGCTTGTTATTTTTAGTCGCAGTCGTTTAGATAACACAAACTTAATAAACACCAATTCTTTTTGTTATATACCAAAAACAAAAGTGTTTAAAATACTTTTGTCTTCTCCTTTATACTCAGTTAAACAATTAACTTACAATGTAAAAAGTTTTTCTTATAGAACTGCCTGCTATCTTTGTTTATTTAAAATTTATTTTAGAAATTCAAACGATTTTTCTCTCACTAAATATATAACTTTCTAACTTTTCTGCATCAGTTTATATGAGGAGAAATACATTTCCAAAACATCTCCAAAATTTTCTGTCCTCTGAAGACCGGTTTTTTGCTGGTTGTTTTTATCGGCAAAAATTACACAATTTTCCAGTGAGTTTTTTTTTTATGTTTTAATTAGTCTTAAAACAATAAATAAAATTTAATAAATTTATTTATCTAAATAGAGTTTACTAAATGTATTTTATAACTAATTAGCTAATCAAAGTAAATTATAAAAAAAATCATTACAGTTTGCACACAAAATTACTTCAAAATAAACTGGTGCACGATAGTGTACACAATTTTTTTTCGCGTGCACGAAACGTTTAGGGTACATGAACCTCATTTAGGGGTGAACGAAATTTTCAGATTACACAAAAAAATATTTTAGTCTTCGCATTATTAGTTTTAGCGACATAG
Organism: Thalia democratica; assembly: GCF_965202585.1. NCBI lineage: Eukaryota > Metazoa > Chordata > Thaliacea > Salpida > Salpidae > Thalia > Thalia democratica. The sequence goes on from NW_028139448.1 coordinate 62,034, forward strand.
TTCAGTTAAGTATTAAAGTTAAATCTAGCCCTGGTGTTTGATTGGCTTTTATTTTTTGGCCATTTTACTCTCATGATCTATTTTGTAATTAAACAACACACATAAATTATTGTATAATTATAATTGTAACTATTATTACAATGCAATTAAAAAAATAAAACATACGTAACAACTTATAAAACAATTTAAGAAAACAACACAACTGTTGCGTTGAACTTTAATAAATTCCAATAAATAAGGACTTATTTGTCTTTAAAAAAACGTGGTAAATTATAGACTTCTTTTAAAATGAAGTAGAAAGAAGTATAAAGTTCTTTAAAGCCTTATTTTAGAAAACAACATATAAACTATAAAAATACGAAATAAGCTAAAATATGCAAATTAAAATAAACTTTAAGCAATTAACCGATAAACTATTTTTTTCTAAAAATAACGTAAGTTTAAATTGTTGTTAACTTTGATTAAACATCTTAGGATTTTTCTTCAAATTTTAAATTGTTGTTTACATTAATTAAACGTGTTAGTTTTTTCTTTAAGTTAAAAACTTTGTTTACATTGATTAAACGTATTAGTTTTTCTCGTTAAATTTTAAATTGTTTATTACATTGATTAAGCGTTTTAGTTTTTTCTTTTAATTTTAAATAATAGTTTTATAGTTTACCAATAATGACTTAGGCCCTGGTCATAATAAACACTGATAGTAAAAAAAATTATGGTAAACCACTAAGGTTGGTAAACAGCCAAATTGTAGAAACTTAAATTATACATATCATAGTTGTATAGTTTCTCCTTTGACAAACAACATGATCTAATAAATGTTGTTATTATATCACACTCTATAATTTTAAAGTAAAAGTTTCCAAGTCAGCATTAGTTTGGAGAAGATGGACACTTCTACTACTAACCAAAGTTTGTAAAAGTTGTATATTTTGTTATTTTTAGATTTAAAGTAATATTTAAAGACACTCATTTCTAACTATGATTGGGAACAATTCTATATATAGGTATTTGAAGTGTACAGGGTTGAATAAACAACACTGTTTAAACAACCCCAAGAACATATCTAAATCAGTAAAAGATAAATAAATCCTTGTACTGGTGAATTAACCTTCAACCTAATACTAAATAGCCTGATTAAACAACCAATATTTGACCCTAGTTTCCAAACTAAATTGTTGGTCTACATGACTATTTTATTTAAATTGGTAGCAAAACATAATGTAAAGTTTAGCTAAATGTAATTGAATTATAATTTATGCTATTCATCAAGTTGTACTATATTGTATTGCAGATGTTTGCCCACCTAAAAAGTGTGAAGTGGTTCAATCCTAGCAGCTATAATAAAGGTAAATTTTGTTTTTATTGCAATTTAATATATCAAAAGCTCCTATACAACACATATGTTCCTTAATATAATCTTGTTTTTAGTTTGGTTGTGCTGTTCTAAATATCATGACAATATAAATAATTCCTACAAAGTTTTAAAGAAAAATTAAGTATTATTTACTATCATATAACTAAACTATTTGTGTGCAAAGTTTGATTGGGTATAATAAATAACTTTTTGACTTAAAAGTCAGATGGTAAATAAAAATTTATTTTGAAATAGAGTTCCATTGCGGCAAATTTTAAAGTGCAAAAATAGAATTGAAAAAAGTGACAAGCCTAATGAAATGCAGTAAATTTAATATAGTTTGCTAGTTCATATCAGTTTTATAATAGAAAAGTACATCATATGTTTTTCTGTAAATATCCTTCCAAATATTTGTCACCATATTTAAACAATCATCCATTAATAATGGTTGGAATGTACTTTGTTTTTTATTTTTTCTCATCATATTATATTTTAATTGTTTCCTTTTGAGACTAGCTCTGACTTGGTAAGTATTCTACTAATTATTGCATGAGTTGGCTTTTTTTTAGTTCTCAGAGCTAGTTTTTATTTGTTAAAAGTTCTAATAAAAAGTCTTTTAAAGAGTGAAAAAACTTTTTGTTTTAATAAGATAGTGTAAAATAATAAAGTCCCCATTATTATTGGTTTATGTAAACTATATTATGTATTTAAATTTTCAAGTATATGACATCCAAAAACTAAAGTTTTTTTTTCACAAGTATAATATAATTTGTATAAATAATCATTATGTTTTGGAAATTTAAATTATGTGGTGCATTGGAAATATTTTAAGAAATATCCAGACTGGTATTAATACCATGTTAATACATTTGGTATTTTTTTGTGTACTTCAGTATAACAAGTCTTTATTTTTCTTGAGTAATTAAATATTACTACTTGACTAACATAATTTTTTCACTATTTATTGTTTTTAATTTAACATAAGGCTAATTGATAAGTTTTAAGTCACTCAGATTAGATTGGCTTCAATGCTTCAAAAGCCTGTCATAGATAAGCCGTAGTATTAAAAAAAAACAAAATTGTTTGTCTCTTTTATTGCTTTAACACCTTTTATGTTTATATAAGTAATTTACAAATTAAAGTTTTAAGGTTACAAGTGTTGATTATAACTTGTTATTTTTTCTACATTTTATATGTGTTGACAGGTTTTTACAACTTTAGAATGTGCAAGGGTCTTGAGGAAATTTTGAGCAATGATGCACATGAATCATCTGTAAGCACACAACAACTGGACCTCAACCCAGGAAGGTCTCTAACTGCTCACTTAGGGCAGTAACAAGGTAAATATGTTATAGTTCTTGCTTTTGTACTAATAGCTACAATAAATCATAAAAAGTTAAATTTAGAGAAAGTAAAGGTGACAATGTTATCTAAATTGAATTAAACTCATTCAGTGATGTTTATAAGTGATGTAGTTTATAATTAATGTTCATTTTTGACCTAATAACTGGAATAGAATCTAGTATTGCTTTTAACTCAACAGAATGTTCAAATAATTGCAAGTAAAAATTATCATTATTGTTAATATTAAGTATATTTATCATTATCATTTTTCATTTAACATAAAAATTAGTGTGGTCATTACAAGTAAAAAGTAAAATTTAACAAAAAAACTTTAAACTTGTTTTAAAGACTAATGAACATAAGCTAAGAATGTTTTTTAGGATGCGAACTAATTTATTAAATAATTAATTAAATATTTAAAATATTGTTACAACAAAGTTAGATTTGCTCACTTTGTTAGTACATCACTTTGAGTATTGTGATGGTTTTAAATGTTAAAGTTTGGCCAAAAGAAAACTTATTTGTATTCCAATGTTTTTCTTAAACTCAACGTTTTTTAATTTTAAAATAATAGAAATCAACAAAAGGCTATGATTAAATTAAATAGAAGACCATACTTGATTATTTTTACCCATCCACAATTTTATACAAAATATTATAAATAAGCTTGATGACAACTTACCACTAAAAAATTATTGTTTCCTAAAATATTAGCAAGTTTGCCACTAAAATTAAAAAGCAAAATGAATTTTTTTTTTAATCTAGCACCAGGGTTGCCACTCGGTCAGGAAAAGTCAGGAAATCCGGAAAAGTCAGGAGAAATTAAAAAAAAAGAAAAAAATCAGGAAAAAATGGGGGGTTTTAAAAAAGTCAGGAAAGGCAGGAAATTTGATAAAATTAAAATAAAAGTCAGATTATGTCATTTTAATTTTACAAAATTCCTTGTTTTCCAAAGCCTTCAAACGGTAAAAATTAATTAAAAGTCCTTTGAAGTCAGAAAAAAATTCCAAAATTTTCCTAGAAATTTACAAAAATATTTAACTTTATTTCCAATGCCTTCACCTGGTATAAGTTAAGATAAAAAACTCCTCACAGTGGAAATTGTAAAAATAAAATTGGAACACGATTTCAGCAAAGTAACTCGATTATTGTTGATGAAAATTTGTATGCGTCCTTTGAACGACGTCAGTATCAGTAGAAATGAAAATCAGCTCCATCCTACCACTATAGTTACGTCACGATAGAAATTTGCTAATAGAATCCAATAACTTTGCTTTCGAAATAAAATATCCTTTATAAAACTGCAAAAAATTTCTATTAACATATTGAACAAGTACCCTACTTTAACAAGCAGATTTTGTAAGCTTTTTAGTATTGATAATCTGTAGCAAGGACACTTCCATAGTGAAACTGATATATACACAAAAGTTTATCTAGCATAATTTTAAAATCTAAGTGTTTTTTGTTTAAGTAAATAGTTAAGTTCTTTATAGTTATGCAGTTAGTTTAGTATTTTATGGATCAAGTTGATGTGTATACTTTATCTCTTTATAATTTTTTAAAGTTGTTTAAATTTATGAAATAAGTTTTAAGAGAGGTATATGCCAAGATTAAGTTTACACATTATTTGTATTTTTTGTAGAGTAACTTAAGTTTTTAAAGTAAATATTTAATTATTCAAACCAAAACAAACCAGTTTGTTGCAGTTAAAAATCATACCTTTCACCCCAAATTAGACTCATTACTACGAATTTATAAAACATTTTTTCCTATTTTTTTAATATATGAATTAAAGCGCTGAAAGTAATAAAAATATTAGTCATCAGATAAAAGTAAATGATAGGTTTATGTATTAGGGCTTACATCTGATAGTAAGAATATTTTTAAATTGAATCTTTTAAACAGGATTTCCATGAAGCTCTCTCTTTGAGTGAAGGTCAGTAGACAGATCCCCAGAGTGATTGGCCTTTACGAGTCAATTCCTCTTCCCACTTTGAATGCATCATCCGCAAGGTAATTTCTACATAGTATGTTTGAAAATCATTCGTTTGAACTTGTAATTGTTTTTAAACTTATAGTGAATAAGTTTACCAAACAAGAAGCCATGTTGTAATAACAAGTAGTTTATAAAACACCTTAACACAAATTTAAAAACATAAATCTCTTAGTTTTACAAGTTCTGAGGATAATAAATAGTCCTATTTAGTTAACTAATGCTAGTCAATAATAAAGTTGATCGATTTTAAAAAAAAGTAATACAAACATGATGATATATTATCTAAATAAAGTGGTCATCTTGCTTGTGAATTGTTTTCTGAAATGTTGTTATAAAGTCGTGTAATAATACATTTTGTAACAACTTCCTTGATTATTTTTTGAACATATGTATTTTAGGAAGCGTTTTCAAAGTTTACCTTAAATATATATCACTATTGACCTACTTCTTAGTAACTAACTTAACAAACTTTGAACATTTTTATTGTATTTTATTACTGTAAAGTAACCATTTTGTACCAGTTTCTTAGGTATTTTATTGCCAAACCATAAACAGAACAAAATAAAGTCCATAATTGTTTGATGCTCAATTTTATGCTAATTTTAAAAAGCTCGGTTTTATTATTTTAAATTAAACAAATATCCATTTTGATCACATAACTATTGCGAAACACATCTATCAGGGTTAGCTAAAAACCATCTAGAAATTGAACAAAAATTACTGGAATTTTTATCATCAATTCTTACGAAAAAACAATGAATTTCTGAAGTCTTTGTTATACAATAGTTTTTATTTGACATCATCACTTAAATTTTTATAAACCACATTCAAAGTAGCATTACAGTATCTCCTCATTAACGTTATTAAATTTAACGAATTCCTTACCTTGAAATTTATGTCATACTCAAGGTGGAAAAAAAAAATTGTATTTTCAAAACATGAAAAAATTTTTGACAACCCTGAGATATGCTCAAATGATTAATAGATTAAAGGCAATGTTTAAATAGTTAATGATAAACTGCATGATTAAAATGTGAATGAAGTGTAGCGTTAGTAGATAAGTTTGTTAGTAAAAGCTAAATATTTTTTTCAAACAGAATGAGATCACAGCCGGAGACGGAACGATGAAAAGAATCAGAAACGGAATCAGTGCGGATCAGATAACTTATTTATATAAACATTTGAATAAACTTTTTGCATTTAAATTGTGTTTACTTTGTCATAATTAAATAGATTAAGACAGAAAATTAATGCTTGGGTGTAGTGAAAAAAGTTTTAATATTTGATAGATCTATTATTTAGTAACTTTCCTTTATTTAGTTGTTATAATGTCTTGAGTTTAAGCCCAATAACAGTTTTTTTAATGAAAACATAAAGCGCATAAAATAATTGGTTTAAAGAGCCGTTCAATTCGTACACCAGTTAGATACAGTTAAGTTTAGTACAAGTTTATATAAGGATAGTATAATTCAACTTAACGACTATGAGTATGTCTTTAATAAATTGTTTTAAATCCCTACCTGAATATTAAAAGAAACTAAATGTATTATCACCGTCATAATCCTAGGCTGCTTATCGCTTAGTAAAGTTGTTAATTGAAAGTTTCAAAATTTTTCATTTGTAAAAAAATGAATATATTTTCATACTAGTTGCCTTGTTACTAGTATAATATTTGGCAACTTATTTTTAGATCTATATATAAATTTATATGTTGCACAAATACTATTTTTCTCTATAGCCGGGTGTGTGGTTATCGTGTAAAATACACTTCTTGTAACATATATAATAATCTTCTGATCTAGTTGCACTTAAAAACTATACCAAGCTAAACCCTGTTTTCCTTATAATAAATATAAGCCAATTTTACTGATCTAAAACAAAAATTTCGACTTTATTATAAATGTGGTTATTTAGAGTTCCTGTATCAAAGAGAAAACTTATTCAACCGGCGTAAGCATTACGACGACGCCCTAAGAACCAATTTCAAAATATCGACAAAGTCCGGAGCCAGGACACCGAAGGTGTCCGCCAGCGTAGGACTTCTGCGATATTTTGAAATTGGTTCGCTACCCTTTATTATATTTTATACTTTCACATTAAGGAATTTCCCAAAAATTTTGATAATTCTACACTCCAAAAATAATTTTCAAAGTTAACAAAAAAAGAAAAATGAACATTTTCAACAGTTTTTAATCGAGTCTTTTTTATTAGCCATCATGTTATAAATAGTCAAATCAGATAGAACACCGGTTTTTGGTCAGTTCCTAAAAGTGTAGTAATAAATAAATTGCAAAAGAATAGCAAACTCGTTGACTTAATTTGATTAAACAGATTGTTTTTAAATTGTTTTTTTATACATATGCCTACCACCACACGTAAATTGTGAAAATATTATTATAGTAAACAATTTTTAAAAATTCACTTTAACTGACTAAAACCGATCTCTTATCTAACATGAATAGCAAGTAACAATATAAACTGAACAAAAGTTCAATTGATCAAGTCATACTTATGTTTAATTTATACTCTTAAATGCTTAAAACAGCCTGAACTAGCTATACTTGAATATAAAGTATTCATGAGAGAAATCATATAGAATTAAAGCAAAAAGACAGTGGATTTCAAAATAGCTACCTAGGAATAAAGCAATCATCTAAAAATATGCAAATACAATCTCAAAATTAGAAACAATTGTAAGTTCAAAAGAGTTAATTTTTAACAGTTGGAAAATATCTATATATAACAGTTATCTAAGGTGGAAACAAAGAAATCAAATAGTTCAACTTGTAGTTGCTTGAAACTTTAATGCTTGTGATTGCTTGAAACTTTGAAATTATTTCAAGTATTTTTTAACGCTATTGTTTTACATGTTTAAATAGAAATATTGATAGTAATAAATAATAACTAAAAGCTTAAAATAAGTTTGTACCTCTATAGTTACAGTTACAATAGAAGAACACAACTTGTAACTGTTTAAATTTTCATCACACAAAAGTAAACAGTTATTTGTCCAAAGATGTTAATTTATTACAATTAGAAAGTATTTTGTAAGATTGAAACAAAGAATTCAAACTTTACTACTGTTAAATTGCTTGAAACTGTGAAAATAATTTAACTGTTTTATAACATTATTGCTTCATAAGTTTCAATAGAAATATTGATACTAAGAAGTCATAACTCCGAACTTAAAAATAAGTTTCTACCTAAGTAGTTACAGTTACAACAAGAAGAAAAAAACATGTAACTGATTGAAATTTCAACAGAAAAAAGTAAAGAGTTGTTTATCAAAAGATGTTGATAAAACACATATGTTCAACAGACAAAATTATTTGTTTAAAGAAGTTGATCGTATATCATCTAAAGCTTGCAACATGTACTAGCTCATTGATGTTTTCATATTAATTCATAATAATTCATGCATTGTAAAAAAAGAACAAGAAAAAATTGTCAACAAAAAAAAATATACTGTTAACTAGATGTACTTACAACACAAGGTTTTCTAGAGAAATGATTCAAATGAAAAATTAATATTCTTCTAAAATCTTATTTGATTGTTTACGTCACAAATAAAAACATAACTTAGTTTATGCGCGGTCATATAAGCCCGCCTAATGTTTATGCAAATTTTCCCTTTGTTAGAAACTTCAAAACTTATACCTTTTGATAGCTGAATTTTTTTTGATCTTTTATGTAAATTTTATTTTACTAGTCTAAGCATTGTTTTTAAATTTACAGTGTTTTATTTTAAAAACAAATAATGCCACCATAAAACTTTCTTTAAATTGTGCACAACTTTTATTTGTAATAATAAAAGTATAATTCTTGTTTAAACTTTTTGGTAACTCAAAGTGAATAAAACCATTTTGAGTTGTTATGGTGTTTTTTTTTCGGTTTTCTTTTAACAGTTGATTCTAAAACTACAAATATATCAAACCAAATCTGAGGCTGCTATTTGATATTAATAATCCTTAACTAGACTTTTAAATTGAATTGTATTTTTTGATATATATTCAAACTTGAAAACTTAAGTACTGACATCAAAGCGCCCAAAAAATCTGAATCCAATGGATTTGGTTTTGTATATTGTGATTATAAAGTACGAGAGAGGCAGATATAAGCAGGCCAAAAAAAGGACTGAAACCAATAAGTCAGGGCTTAAAAATTCAGACCTTGTTACAAAACACTTTTAGTATAAACTATTTTTTCTTTGGACATTAACCTTAACCTTAAAAGCTTTAAGTATTTTGGCAATTTAGAACAATTAAAAAAGCATAAGCTTAAGATTTCAGGAAAAATAATGTTTTACCAAAAGTTTTTTTCAAAAAAAGAGACAATTACCGCTCACGCGGTACAAAGCTATTTGTTAAAAGGTATGTACTTAATCCGTAAACATATCAAAAATGTGATTTTTTTTTGTCGATTTTTCATATTGTTGCAATTATAGAGAAAATAATTAAAAATTTATAACTTAAAACACTTGTTCATTCACATTTTTTAAAAATTGACTAACTTGATAACTTTTGTTTTAAATGTCATAACATATATCATGAAAAATTTGTTCACTCAATAAACTTAAATATGTTTTAGCTTTGACAATTGATGAAATAAGAACTGAAACAGTTATAAGCAATTTCGGAAAAAATTGTTTGTCATATAAATAAAAACTAGTGATGTGAATGATAACAAAAGGGTAAGTAAACATACAGTATTTTTAATGTATTTTATATGCACATCATTTTTTAAAACAAGTGTTTTTTAAACCCATAAAGGTGTTTATAAATCAAGAAACTTATTTTATGATGTATTTTAACTATATTTTATCTTCTTTTTTAAATTATTAGGCTGTTTTAAAGTATATAAAGTCTAGCACGGGACTTGAACCCCTGATCGTTAAATTAAAAGTCCAACGCTCTACCGACTGAGCTACTCATGCTCACGATGGGGTATACTTAATTGTGTTTAAAAAGCTATCTCCGGCTCTTATGACGTAATAATAGTACAAATTTATGGAACACATGCAAAATCCACCCGCGATCAAAATCCACCCAGTCAAATTCGGGAACCGCTTAGCAATCGAAAGTAAGGGTTAGGGGTAACAGTGATAGTCAAAAACAAATAAAAAAATTGATAAAAAAAAGCAAAAAGTATATAAAATAAAATAATAAATACAGGAAATAAAATTAAAAATTGGGTGGATTTTGAACGCGGGTGGATTTTGATAGTATACCTAATTTATTATAAATAGAACATTTAAAAGTGCTATATAATTTATATTTTACTTTAGCTTCAGCTTTTAAATATTATCAAACTTCTTATTTTGGGTTTTTTTTTTACACTAAAATGAGTTAAAAAACTAAAAGTAGCATATATATATAATTTGTATAAAGTTGTATAAAAATTGAAAAAACTATGCTTTTACATAATTATTATCAATTAAAAAACTTTTGATCTATTATTATCTAATAGAAAAAAACGATAACTTGTTGAAATATTTTAGACAAATATTACACATCATTAATAAAGGCATCTGTAAGAATAACATAGATTATCGACACAAATTACACCGACTTATATTATCTAAAATTAATAAAACACAAAATTTCTCACCTGTTAGTGTTTCTATTTTCTTTTTAAATTTTTAGAGTTTGCCCACTATTTTCTTATTGTTCTTTTTCAAAACTCTTTTTATATCTACTTTGAAGTTTTGCTGTGAATAAAGTTAGCTGTTCAAAAAATTGATGGGAATTCTAAATAGCAAATACATAGATGTGTTTAAAATATTTTTTTAACCAATAAATGTAATTATACTAACAAGAAGTTTGTTTTGACATGTATATACAAATTACATTTTCTCCTTGTTAAAAAAATTCAAATCTTTTTTTAAACCTTAAAAGCAGCCTGAAAAAACTTGAAACCCTGATCAATGTGTAAAAAATGATTAAACTTCAGCTTTTAAAGATTAAACTTTTTTATTAAGTTTTTATTAAACATGAAATGAAGTTTAACAAATTAAAAGTGGTACATATATATTGCTAGTTGTTGCATAAAAACTATATTAACATAAATATAAGCAATTCAAAAACTTTAGAATCAATGTTACCTACTAGACAAAAAAAAAAAGTATTTTTCAATAGTTCACAAAATTATCATAAATCGTTTATAAAAGCGTTTCTATCAATATCTTAGATGAACATTATATGACACAAACATCAACAATTAACTTTGTCTAAAATTAAAAAAGATGGCGCTGTTAGCTTCACTGTTTTGAGGTGCAATTTCCTGACGTTGAACTTTGATTGCAACAGGCAAATCAAATTGTTTCAATTTTTCTCATCCGTCAGGCAATCGCACCACAAAACAGCTACTGGACCGCACCGCTACGGTGAAGCCAGCGCCGTGGTGCGGGTTACCCCCTTTTTGTTTCGTGTGGCGGGGGTTCACCGGGTTTCCCCGGTCATATAGGCCACATTGTCTTTTAAAGAATTATTTTTTTAAAAATCTGAAAAAAATAACGATTTGGCAAATCGTATGGAAAATTACATCAAATTTTTTTTTAATTGTCTCATAGGAGGTCACTACGTTTCGGCGCTTAGTGAAAATTCAAATCACAAGAAAATGACAAATTCAGAAAAGGTGAATAACTTGCAATATATTTTTAAACGTACAGTTAGACTTTATAAATTATTTACATACAAATTAAATTCTTTAGGTTGCATTTGCAGTTAATTAGCTTGAGCATTCAAAAGGCTTCAAGCTATACGGTATTTAGGGCATAAAATTATGGTTAAATATTACAATAAATAAACAAATAACGTACTTTTTATATTAACGTTAAAACAACATTTTTTTCTATTACTTTTGTATTTTTCTATTCTCTTTTTTTTTTTTTTGTTTACGTTTGTTTTCAGTTTTTTTTTTTTTGCTTTTATTTTTTGCTTTTTTTATTTTTTTTATTGTTTGCGTTTTTTTTTTCTTTTTTATTTTTGCTTTGTTTTTATTGCTTTTTGTTTGTTATTTTCTTTTATATTGCTTTTTTTTCTTTTTATTAATATCATTTGCTTTTTTAGTTTTTTAATGTTGTTTTATTATAATGGGTTTGATATGTCTTAGTCGATCATCTACTAAAGCACCAATATCATCCACCATACTAAGCCTCCTATAGCTAGATTACAGGTAGTAACAACATTACCCGGCAGTATAGTATACGTAATTAGTTCATTTATTATCTTAAATTTAGTTATGTAGTATTTTTATGCCCTTTAATCTTAGATTAAAAATATGTAACCTAAAGAATTTAAATTGTAAGAAGTAATTTTTTTTATTAAATTAGATCGTTAATATAACAGTAACTTTTTATATTTTTCTATATATCATTTATGCAATTTTGTCATTTTAAGTGGTTTTACAACTCATTATGCTACGAAACGTCTTAACCAACTTAAATCTAATCATATCAAGAAAAAATTAATTTAACTTCTTTGTATTTAAGTTTTGAAATTATAAATGAATTAGAATTTTAGAATTTAAATTTATGAAACCACAAATATATAACGAAAAATATAAAAGAAAACGTAACAAGATTACAAAAACTAAAAGATTAAACTAAAATTGCAAAATGAGTAACACAATTAATTTATAAAATAAACTGAATCTGAATCTAAAACTTAAGCTGAAGAAGCGAAACTGAAGGAAACTTAAATTTATTCACTGTTGTCACGCGAAACATGCCCTGTATCGCAATTTGGATCAAAAATACAATCTCTAAGCGCTGAACCTCTCAAAAAAAAATTCTCAACAGAGTATGAAAAATATACTTGAGAAAAAGTAGTTTTTAAATTTTTAATGTTTTTTAAACTAGAGGACCTAACTGTAACACTTCCATTGATAAAATTGATACGACCTGATGTGTTATCATATTTTTCATCAGACTTTGCAAAATACTTTTTAAGTTTATCAACTTGTAACCATAAACTACCCTCAATTTCATTGTCTTTCTTAAATTCATGGTCAATTTCGTGCTCGAAGTTTTTGAAAAAATAGAATTTGTGATTTTTTTTAAAGTTTTTTTGATCTACCGTAAAGCAATAACTAGTATCTTGGTACAATTCTAATCTAACTCCTTCAGGCCAAGCGTAATTAGTTTCCTCGAAAAATTCCCTTACCGCAGTTCTTTTTAGATTGTTATTATCGTTATAATCTATTTTTCCCATAGGGAAATTGATTCTAATTTTATTATTTTTGTCTCTATAATAAACAAATAACAATTCGCCCTTACCCTTCTTGACGCGATGTAAGATTACCCCCGCGCAGTCTAACCTTTTTACATTGAATTCCCAGTTAATTAAAAAAGAATCTCCCCGCTTGTGTTTAAATTTAACCTTAAATAAGTTATTAGCTAAATGGTGTTTTGCATCGTCGTTTAATTGATCAATAAAAATTTGCTTAGCGTAACGGTCGAAACTTTTGTATTTTTCATCAACTAGACTGTATACTTGTTTTTCGATAATGTTATAAACATTCAAAAAGTCATGCCAATCATCTTTTGAAAATTTTTTATTAATAAAATCTATAAGTTTTTGTTT